>NW_026644715.1:300000-520000 GCF_030020395.1 Manis pentadactyla
ACTTCTTTACATTCAAGAACATTACAAAACCCACTGATTTAAAAAGAACAGATGCATATTATTACAGCAATTCAGTTGTTGAGGTGATAAAAAATGAGAAGGACTTTGCTGTACCACTAAATCTATGGCTGGGCACTGCTAATATCAAACAAAAAGAATTCACGGTGGCAAGATAGGTCTATTTACTCCTAACTGTCTCGGGGGCACAGACAGAAATCATTTGACTCATTGTTTGTTTTTCTGATTCACTTGTTTTGGGTACCTCTCACCACCCCTTCTGCTTGTAGTTTGTCTGTGTCCTAGGATCTCAAGTGAGTCTCCAATAAGTGAGCACGTACTTGTTCTTGAGTTTTCATCAATTCCTCTAACCAAGTGTCTTTTGATGGGAGCACTCAGAGTCTGTCCTTTTATTCTGACAATTGAGAGCAGTGTCCTTATAGCTCTTACAGAAAATTTTTTGTAATCAACATTCTATAATCGTGTGAAGATCATTATGATCACTAAGTACACCAAGTCCCCCCGAAAGGCCCCATTACAGACGCTGTCCATCAGCGTAGTTGGATGCTGTTGACTCCTTCACCATGTCTCCCACCACACACACCGTTACAGTCGCTGTCCATATGCTTGTAGTAAGATGCTGTTGAAACACTACTTGTCTTCTCTGTGTTGTACAGCCCTCCCCATGCTCCCACCACCCCACACAGTATAAATGCTAATCCTAATGCGCCCTTTCTTTCTGCCTGCCCTTATCCCTCCCTTCCCACCCACCATGCCCAGTCCCTTTCCTTTTGGTAACTGTTAGTCCACTCTCGGCTTCTGTGATTCTGCTGCTATTTATATCCTCCAGTTTCTCTTTGTTTTTATAATCCACACATGAGTGAAATCATTTGGTGCTTATCTTTCTTTGCCTGGCCTATTTCACTGAGCATAGTTCCCTCTTGCTCCATCCACGTTGTTGTAAATGGTAGGATTTGTTTTCTTCTTACGGCTGCTTACTGCCCTTTTTAAACTGGATTTCTGTCTTCCCTTTGTCTGTAGTTTCACTATGTGCTTTCACCATTGCTCTCCTGGTTATGAGCAATAGCTTTGTTTTAATCGATATGTATCTGTATCTATCTAACTGTCTGTCTGTCTGTATATCAGTCCAACCTGCTATCTTTCTTACTATCTATGTATCTATGTATCTATCTATCTATCTATCATCTATATATCATCTACCTATCTGCCTATCTGTGTATGTATCTGTCTATCCTTCTATCTTTCTTTCTATCCATCTATCTCTCTATCTCTCTATCTTTTTATCATCTATCTCTCATGACTCTCTTCTATCTATGTATCAATCTATCATCTACCTTCTATCTATCTATCTATCTATCTATCTATCTATCTATCTATCTATCTATCTATCTATCTATCTATCTATCTATCTATGAATGAATCACATTTTTTTCCACCTATCTATCCTTATGTACAGAACAGTTAACAAAATCGCCTATGTCACTTTATATATATGCTTCCAAAAATCTTGCAAGGTAACTAGGACATAGGGCGAGCACTGAGTTCATTGAGAAACCTGAAGGTCGAGTCAGCCACGTGTGCTTACAAAACCAGTAAATGGTGTTGCACGGACTTGCACCCATATCTCCGTCCTCTGTCCTCTTTGAACTCCTTCTCGCTTCCTGACTGTATTTAGCCACATTCAATTACTAAGTGCTCTCTGAAGACCACAAGTATCCCTCCTCTGGGTTTGTTGAAGGCAGAAATGTATACATGGTGCTTTGCTCACCACCAAGTTTGAGGGACATCGGTGGGAGCTCCGCTGATAGGATGATGGACAGATAAAAAGGAACACCTATTTATAGACAGGAGCAGTTGGGAGCAATGAGAGTGTTGTGGAGTTACGTGTTTGTTTGAGTGTCCAAACTTCCCTCTTTAGGTGGTTATTACTTCTTTACATTCAAGAACATTACAAAACCCACTGATTTAAAAAGAACAGATGCATATTATTACAGCAATTCAGTTGTTGAGGTGATAAAAATGAGAAGGACTTTGCTGTACCACTAAATCTATGGCTGGGCACTGCTAATATCAAACAAAAAGAATTCACGGTGGCAAGATAGGTCTATTTACTCCTAACTGTCTCGGGGGCACAGACAGAAATCATTTGACTCATTGTTTGTTTTTCTGATTCACTTGTTTTGGGTACCTCTCACCACCCCTTCTGCTTGTAGTTTGTCTGTGTCCTAGGATCTCAAGTGAGTCTCCAATAAGTGAGCACGTACTTGTTCTTGAGTTTTCATCAATTATTCTAACCAAGTGTCTTTTGATGGGAGCACTCAGAGTCTGTACTTTTATTCTGACAATTGAGAGCAGTGTCCTTATTGCTCTTACAGAAAATTTTTTGTAATCAACATTCTATAATCGCGTGAAGATCATTATGATCACTAAGTACACCAAGTCCCCCCGAAATGCCCCATTACAGACGCTGTCCATCAGCGTAGTTGGATGCTGTTGAATCCTTCACCATGTCTCCCACCACACACCCCGTTACAGTCGCTGTCCATATGCTTGTAGTAAGATGCTGTTGAAACACTACTTGTCTTCTCTGTGTTGTACAGCCCTCCCCATGCTCCCACCACCCCACACAGTATAAATGCTAATCCTAATGCGCCCTTTCTTTCTGCCCGCCCTTACCTCTCCCTTCCCACCCACCATGCCAATCCCTTTCCTTTTGGTAACTGTTAGTCCACTCTCGTCTTCTGTGATTCTGCTGCTATTTATATCCTTCAGTTTTTCTTTGTTTTTATAATCCACACATGAGTGAAATCATTTGGTACTTATCTTTCTTTGCCTGGCCTATTTCACTGAGCATAGTTTCCTCTTGCTCCATCCACGTTGTTGCAAATGGTAGGATTTGTTTTCTTTTTACGGCTGCTTACTGCCCTTTTTAAACTGGATTTCTGTCTTCTCTTTTGTCTGTAGTTTCGCTATGTGCTTTCACCATTGCTCTCCTGGTTATGAGCAATAACTTTGTTTTAATCGATATGTATCTGTATCTATCAATCTGTCTGTCTATCTGTCTGTATATCAGTCCAACCTGCTATCTTTCTTACTATCTATGTATCTATGTATCTATCTATCTATGTATCTATCCATCTATCTATCATCTATATATCATCTATCTATCTGCCTATCTGTGTATGTATCTGTCTATCCTTCTATCTTTCTTTCTATCCATCTATCTCTCTCTCTATCTTTTATCATCTATCTCTCATGCCTCTCTTCTATCTATGTATCTATCTATCATCTCCCTTCTATCTATCTATCTATCTATCTATCTATCTATCTATCTATCTATCTATCTATCTATCTATGAATGAATCACATTTTTTTCCACCTATCTATCCTTATGTACAGTACAGTTAACAAAATCGACTATGTCACTTTATATATATGCTTCCAAAAATCTTGCAAGGTAACTAGGCCATAGGGAGAGCACTGAGTTCATTGAGAAAGCTGAAGGTCGAGTCAGCCACGTGTGCTTACAAAACCAGTAAATGGTGTTGCACGGACTTGCACCCATATCTCCATCCTCTGTCCTCTTTGAACTCCTTCTCGCTTCCTGACTGTATTTAGCCATATTCAATTACTAAGTGCTCCCTGAAGACCACAAGTATCCCTCCTCTGGGTTTGTTGAAGACAGAAATGTATACATGGTGCTTTGCTCACCACCAAGTTTGAGGGACATCGGTGGGAGCACCGCTGATAGGAGGATGGACAAATAAAAAGGAACACCTATTTATAGACAGGAGCAGTTGGGAGCAATGAGAGTGTTGTGGAGTTACGTGTTTGTTTGAGTGTCCAAACTTCCCTCTTTAGGTGGTTATTACTTCTTTACATTCAAGAACATTACAAAACCCACTGATTTAAAAAGACCAGATGCATATTATTACAGCAATTCAGTTGTTGAGGTGATAAAAAATGAGAAGGACTTTGCTGTACCACTAAATCTATGGCTGGGCACTGCTAATATCAAACAAAAAGAATTCACGGTGGCAAGATAGGTCTGTTTACTCCTAACTGTCTCGGGGGCACAGACAGAAATCATTTGACTCATTGTTTGTTTTTCTGATTCACTTGTTTTGGGTACCTCTCACCACCCCTTCTGCTTGTAGTTTGTCTGTGTCCTAGGATCTCAAGTGAGTCTCCAATAAGTGAGCACGTACTTGTTCTTGAGTTTTCATCAATTATTCTAACCAAGTGTCTTTTGATGGGAGCACTCAGAGTCTGTACTTTTATTCTGACAATTGAGAGCAGTGTCCTTATTGCTCTTACAGAAAATTTTTTGTTATCAACATTCTATAATCGCGTGAATATCATTATGATCACTAAGTACACCAAGTCCCCTCGAAAGGCCCCATTACAGACGCTGTCCATCAGCGTAGTTGGATGCTGTTGACTCCTTCACCATGTCTCCCACCACACACCCCGTTACAGTCGCTGTCCATATGCTTGTAGTAAGATGCTGTTGAAACACTACTTCTCTTCTAAGTGTTGTACAGCCCTCCCCATGCTCCCACCACCCCACACAGTATAAATGCTAATCCTAATGCACCCTTTCTTTCTGCCCGCCCTTATCCCTCCCTTCCCACCCACCATGCCCAGTCCCTTTCCTTTTGGTAACTGTTAGTCCACTCTCGGCTTCTGTGATTCTGCTGCTATTTATATCCTTCAGTTTCTCTTTGTTTTTATAATCCACACATGAGTGAAATCATTTGGTACTGATCTTTCTTTGCCTGGCCTATTTCACTGAGCATAGTACCCTCTTACTCCATCCACGTTGTTGCAAATGGTAGGATTTGTTTTCTTCTTACGAATGCTTACTGCACTTTTTAAACTGGATTTCTGTCTTCTCTTTTGTCTGTAGTTTCGCTATGTGCTTTCACCATTGCTCTCCTGGTTATGAGCAATAACTTTGCTTTAATCGATATGTATCTGTATCTATCAATCTGTCTGTCTATCTGTCTGTATATCAGTCCAACATGCTATCTTTCTTACTATCTATGTATCTATGTATCTATGTATCTATGTATCTATCCATCTATCTATCATCTATATATCATCTATCTATCTGCCTATCTGTGTATGTATCTGTCTACCCTTCTATCTTTCTTTCTATCCATCTATCTCTCTATCTCTCTATCTTTTTATCATCTATCTCTCATGCCTCTCTTCTATCTATGTATCTATCTATCAACTACCTTCTATCTATCTATCTATCTATCTATCTATCTATCTATCTATCTATCTATCTATCTATCTATCTATCTATCTACCTATGAATGAATCTAATTTTTTTCCACCTATCTATCCTTATGTACAGAACAGTTAACAAAATCGCCTATGTCACTTTATATATATGCTTCCAAAAATCTTGAAAGGTAACTAGGCCATAGGGAGAGCACTGAGTTCATTGAGAAACCTGAAGGTCGAGTCAGCCACGTGTGCTTACAAAACCAGTAAATGGTGTTGCATGGACTTGCACCAATATCTCCGTCCTCTGTCCTCTTTGAACTCCTTCTCGCTTCCTGACTGTATTTAGCCACATTCAATTACTAAGTGCTCCCTGAAGACCACAAGTATCCCTCCTCTGGGTTTGTTGAAGACAGAAATGTATACATGGTGCTTTGCTCACCACCAAGTTTGAGGGACATCGGTGGGAGCACCGCTGATAGGAGGATGGACAAATAAAAAGGAACACCTATTTATAGACAGGAGCAGTTGGGAGCAATGAGAGTGTTGTGGAGTTACGTGTTTGTTTGAGTGTCCAAACTTCCCTCTTTAGGTGGTTATTACTTCTTTACATTCAAGAACATTACAAAACCCACTGATTTAAAAAGAACAGATGCATATTATTACAGCAATTCAGTTGTTGAGGTGATAAAAAATGAGAAGGACTTTGCTGTACCACTAAATCTATGGCTGGGCACTGCTAATATCAAACAAAAAGAATTCACGGTGGCAAGATAGGTCTATTTACTCATAACTGTCTCGGGGGCACAGACAGAAATCATTTGACTCATTGTTTGTTTTTCTGATTCACTTGTTTTGGGTACCTCTCACCACCCCTTCTGCTTGTAGTTTGTCTGTGTCCTAGGATCTCAAGTGAGTCTCCAATAAGTGAGCACGTACTTGTTCTTGAGTTTTCATCAATTCCTCTAACCAAGTGTCTTTTGATGGGAGCACTCAGAGTCTGTCCTTTTATTCTGACAATTGAGAGCAGTGTCCTTATTGCTCTTACAGAAAATTTTTTGTAATCAACATTCTATAATCGCGTGAAGATCATTATGATCACTAAGTACACCAAGTCCCCCCGAAATGCCCCATTACAGACGCTGTCCATCAGCGTAGTTGGATGCTGTTGACTCCTTCACCATGTCTCCCACCACACACCCCGTTACAGTCGCTGTCCATATGCTTGTAGTAAGATGCTGTTGAAACACTACTTGTCTTCTCTGTGTTGTACAGCCCTACCCATGCTCCCACCACCCCACACAGTATAAATGCTAATCCTAATGCGCCCTTTCTTTCTGCCCGCCCTTACCCCTCCCTTCCCACCCACCATGCCCAGTCCCTTTCCTTTTGGTAACTGTTAGTCCACTCTCGGCTTCTGTGATTCTGCTGCTATTTATATCCTTCAGTTTCTCTTTGTTTTTATAATCCACACATGAGTGAAATCATTTGGTACTTATCTTTCTTTGCCTGGCCTATTTCACTGAGCATAGTACCCTCTTGCTCCATCCACGTTGTTGCAAATGGTAGGATTTGTTTTCTTCTTACGGCTGCTTACTGCCCTTTTTAAACTGGATTTCTGTCTTCTCTTTTGTCTGTAGTTTCGCTATGTGCTTTCACCATTGCTCTCCTGGTTATGAGCAATAACTTTGTTTTAATCGATATGTATCTGTATCTATCTATCTGTCTGTCTGTCTGTCTGTATATCAGTCCATCCTGCTATCTTTCTTACTACCTATGTATCTATGTATCTATCTATCTATGTATCTATCCATCTATCTATCATCTATATATCATCTATCTATCTGCCTATCTGTGTATGTATCTGTCTACCCTTCTATCTTTCTTTCTATCCATCTATCTCTCTATCTCTCTATCTTTTTATCATCTATCTCTCATGCCTCTCTTCTATCTATGTATCTATCTATCATCTACCTTCTATCTATCTATCTATCTATCTATCTATCTATCTATCTATCTATCTATCTATGAATGAATCACATTTTTTTCCACCTATCTATCCTTATGTACAGAACAGTTAACAAAATCGCCTATGTCACTTTATATATATGCTTCCAAAAATCTTGCAAGGTAACTAGGCCATAGGGAGAGCACTGAGTTCATTGAGAAACCTGAAGGTCGAGTCAGCCACGTGTGCTTACAAAACCAGTAAATGGTGTTGCACGGACTTGCACCCATATCTCTGTCCTCTGTCCTCTTTGAACTCCTTCTCACTTCCTGACTGTGTTTAGCCACATTCAATTACTAAGTGCTCCCTGAAGACCACAAGTATCCCTCCTCTGGGATTGTTGAAGACAGAAATGTATACATGGTGCTTTGCTCACCACCAAGTTTGAGGGACATCGGTGGGAGCACCGCTGATAGGAGGATGGACAAATAAAAAGGAACACCTATTTATAGACAGGAGCAGTTGGGAGCAATGAGAGTGTTGTGGAGTTACGTGTTTGTTTGAGTGTCCAAACTTCCCTCTTTAGGTGGTTATTACTTCTTTACATTCAAGAACATTACAAAACCCACTGATTTAAAAAGACCAGATGCATATTATTACAGCAATTCAGTTGTTGAGGTGATAAAAAATGAGAAGGACTTTGCTGTACCACTAAATCTATGGCTGGGCACTGCTAATATGAAACAAGAAGAATTCACGGTGGCAAGATAGGTCTATTTACTTCTAACTGTCTCGGGGGCACAGACAGAAATCATTTGACTCATTGTTTGTTTTTCTGATTCACTTGTTTTGGGTACCTCTCCCCACCCCTTCTGCTTGTAGTTTGTCTGTGTCCTAGGATCTCAAGTGAGTCTCCAATAAGTGAGCACGTACTTGTTCTTGAGTTTTCATCAATTCCTCTAACCAAGTGTCTTTTGATGGGAGCACTTAGAGTCTGTCCTTTTATTCTGACAATTGAGAGCAGTGTCCTTATTGCTCTTACAGAAAATTTTTTGTTATCAACATTCTATAATCGCGTGAAGATCATTATGATCACTAAGTACACCAAGTCCCCCCGAAAGGCCCCATTAAAGACGCTGTCCATCAGCGTAGTTGGATGCTGTTGACTCCTTCACCATGTCTCCCACCACACACCCCGTTACAGTCGCTGTCCATATGCTTGTAGTAAGATGCTGTTGAATCACTACTTCTCTTCTAAGTGTTGTACAGCCCTCCCCATGCTCCCACCACCCCACACAGTATAAATGCTAATCCTAATGCGCCCTTTCTTTCTGCCCGCCCTTATCCCTCCCTTCCCACCCACCATGCCCAGTCCCTTTCCTTTTGGTAACTGTTAGTCCACTCTCGGCTTCTGTGATTCTGCTGCTATTTATATCCTTCAGTTTCTCTTTGTTTTTATAATCCACACATGAGTGAAATCATTTGGTACTTATCTTTCTTTGCCTGGCCTATTTCACTGAGCATAGTACCCTCTTGCTCCATCCACGTTGTTGCAAATGGTAGGATTTGTTTTCTTCTTACGGATGCTTACTGCACTTTTTAAACTGGATTTCTGTCTTCTCTTTTGTCTGTAGTTTCGCTATGTGCTTTCACCATTGCTCTCCTGGTTATGAGCAATAACTTTGCTTTAATCGATATGTATCTGTATCTATCAATCTGTCTGTCTATCTGTCTGTATATCAGTCCAACATGCTATCTTTCTTACTATCTATGTATCTATGTATCTATCTATCTATGTATCTATCCATCTATCTATCATCTATATATCATCTATCTATCTGCCTATCTATGTATCTGTCTACCCTTCTATCTTTCTTTCTATCCATCTATCTCTCTATCTCTCAATCTTTTTATCATCTATCTCTCATGCCTCTCTTCTATCTAGGTATCTATCTATCATCTACCTTCTATCTATCTATCTATCTATCTATCTATCTATCTATCTATCTATCTATCTATCTATCTATCTACCTATGAATGAATCTAATTTTTTTCCACCTATCTATCCTTATGTACAGAACAGTTAACAAAATCGCCTATGTCACTTTATATATATGCTTCCAAAAATCTTGAAAGGTAACTAGGCCATAGGGAGAGCACTGAGTTCATTGAGAAACCTGAAGGTCGAGTCAGCCACGTGTGCTTACAAAACCAGTAAATGGTGTTGCATGGACTTGCACCAATATCTCCGTCCTCTGTCCTCTTTGAACTCCTTCTCGCTTCCTGACTGTATTTAGCCACATTCAATTACTAAGTGCTCCCTGAAGACCACAAGTATCCCTCCTCTGGGTTTGTTGAAGACAGAAATGTATACATGGTGCTTTGCTCACCACCAAGTTTGAGGGACATCGGTGGGAGCACCGCTGATAGGAGGATGGACAAATAAAAAGGAACACCTATTTATAGACAGGAGCAGTTGGGAGCAATGAGAGTGTTGTGGAGTTACGTGTTTGTTTGAGTGTCCAAACTTCCCTCTTTAGGTGGTTATTACTTCTTTACATTCAAGAACATTACAAAACCCACTGATTTAAAAAGACCAGATGCATATTATTACAGCAATTCAGTTGTTGAGGTGATAAAAAATGAGAAGGACTTTGCTGTACCACTAAATCTATGGCTGGGCACTGCTAATATCAAACAAAAAGAATTCACGGTGGCAAGATAAGTCTATTTACTCCTAACTGTCTCGGGGGCACAGACAGAAATCATTTGACTCATTGTTTGTTTTTCTGATTCACTTGTTTTGGGTACCTCTCACCACCCCTTCTGCTTGTAGTTTGTCTGTGTCCTAGGATCTCAAGTGAGTCTCCAATAAGTGAGCACGTACTTGTTCTTGAGTTTTCATCAATTCCTCTAACCAAGTGTCTTTTGATGGGAGCACTCAGAGTCTGTCCTTTTATTCTGACAATTGAGAGCAGTGTCCTTATTGCTCTTACAGAAAATTTTTTGAAATCAACATTCTATAATCGCGTGAAGATCATTATGATCACTAAGTACACCAAGTCCCCCCGAAATGCCCCATTACAGACGCTGTCCATCAGCGTAGTTGGATGCTGTTGACTCCTTCACCATGTCTCCCACCACACACCCCGTTACAGTCGCTGTCCATATGCTTGTAGTAAGATGCTGTTGAAACACTACTTGTCTTCTCTGTGTTGTACAGCCCTACCCATGCTCCCACCACCCCACACAGTATAAATGCTAATCCTAATGCGCCCTTTCTTTCTGCCCGCCCTTACCCCTCCCTTCCCACCCACCATGCCCAGTCCCTTTCCTTTTGGTAACTGTTAGTCCACTCTCGGCTTCTGTGATTCTGCTGCTATTTATATCCTTCAGTTTCTCTTTGTTTTTATAATCCACACATGAGTGAAATCATTTGGTACTTATCTTTCTTTGCCTGGCCTATTTCACTGAGCATAGTACCCTCTTGCTCCATCCACGTTGTTGCAAATGGTAGGATTTGTTTTCTTCTTACGGCTGCTTACTGCCCATTTTAAACTGGATTTCTGTCTTCTCTTTTGTCTGTAGTTTCGCTATGTGCTTTCACCATTGCTCTCCTGGTTATGAGCAATAACTTTGTTTTAATCGATATGTATCTGTATCTATCTATCTGTCTGTCTGTCTGTCTGTATATCAGTCCATCCTGCTATCTTTCTTACTACCTATGTATCTATGTATCTATCTATCTATGTATCTATCCATCTATCTATCATCTATATATCATCTATCTATCTGCCTATCTGTGTATGTATCTGTCTACCCTTCTATCTTTCTTTCTATCCATCTATCTCTCTATCTCTCTATCTTTTTATCATCTATCTCTCATGCCTCTCTTCTATCTATGTATCTATCTATCATCTACCTTCTATCTATCTATGTATCTAACTATCTATCTATCTATCTATCTATCTATCTATCTATCTATCTATCTATCTATCTATCTATCTATCTGTCTATCTATCAATCAATCTATCTATCTATCTATCTATCTATCTATCTATCTATCTATCTATCTATCTATCCGTCTATCTATCTATCTATCTATCTATGAATGAATCACATTTTTTTCCACCTATCTATCCTTATGTACAGAACAGTTAACAAAATCGCCTATGTCACTTTATATATATACTTCCAAAAATCTTGCAAGGTAACTAGGCCATAGGGAGAGCACTGAGTTCATTGAGAAACCTGAAGGTCGAGTCAGCCACGTGTGCTTACAAAACCAGTAAATGGTGTTGCACGGACTTGCACCCATATCTCCGTCCTCTGTCCTCTTTGAACTCCTTCTCGCTTCCTGACTGTATTTAGCCACATTCAATTACTAAGTGCTCCCTGAAGACCACAAGTATCCCTCCTCTGGGTTTGTTGAAGACAGAAATGTATACATGGTGCTTTGCTCACCACCAAGTTTGAGGGACATCGGTGGGAGCACCGCTGATAGGAGGATGGACAAATAAAAAGGAACACCTATTTATAGACAGGAGCAGTTGGGAGCAATGAGAGTGTTGTGGAGTTACGTGTTTGTTTGAGTGTCCAAACTTCCCTCTTTAGGTGGTTATTACTTCTTTACATTCAAGAACATTACAAAACCCACTGATTTGAAAAGAACAGATGCATATTATTACAGCAATTCAGTTGTTGAGGTGATAAAAAATGAGAAGGACTTTGCTGTATCACTAAATCTATGGCTGGGCACTGCTAATATCAAACAAAAAGAATTCACGGTGGCAAGATAGGTCTATTTACTACTGACTGTCTCGGGGGCACAGACAGAAATCATTTGACTCATTGTTTGTTTTTCAGATTCACTTGTTTTGGGTACCTCTCCCCACCCCTTCTGCTTGTAGTTTGTCTGTGTCCTAGGATCTCAAGTGAGTCTCCAATAAGTGAGCACGTACTTGTTCTTGAGTTTTCATCCCTTCCTCTAACCAAGTGTCTTTTGATTGGAGCACTCAGAGTCTGTCCTTTTATTCTGACAATTGAGAGCAGTGTCCTTATTGCTCTTACATTAAATTTTTTGTTATCATTATTCTATAATCGCGTGAAGATCATTATGATCACTGAGTACACCAAGACCCCCGTAAGGCCCCATTACAGACGCTGTCCATCAGCGTATTTGGATGCTGTTGACTCCTTCACCATGTCTCCCACCACACACCCCGTTACAGTCGCTGTCCATATGCTTGTAGTAAGATGCTGTTGAAACACTACTTCTCTTCTCTGTGTTGTACAGCCCTCCCCATGCTCCCACCACCCCACACAGTATAAATGCTAATCCTAATGCGCCCTTTCTTTCTGACCGCCCTTATCCCTCCCTTCCCACCCACCATGACCAGTCCCTTTCCTTTTGGTAACTGTTAGTCCACTCTAGGCTTCTGTGATTCTGCTGCTATTTATATCCTTCAGTTTCTCTTTGTTTTTATAATCCACACATGAGTGAAATCATTTGGTTCTTATCTTTCTTTGCCTGCCTATTTCACTGAGCATAGTACCCTCTTGCTCCATCCACGTTGTTGCAAATGGTAGGATTTGTTTTCTTCTTACGGCTGCTTACTGCACTTTTTAAACTGGATTTCTGTCTTCTCTTTTGTCTGTAGTTTCGCTATGTGCTTTCACCATTGCTCTCCTGGTTATGAGCAATAGCTTTGTTTTAATCGATATGTATCTGTATCTATCTATCTGTCTGTCTGTCTGTATATCAGTCCAACCTGCTATCTTTCTTACTATCTATGTATCTATGGATCTATCTATCTATGTATCTATCCATCTATCAATCATCTATATATCATCTATCTATCTGCCTATCTGCGTATGTATCTGTCTATCCTTCTATCTTTCTTTCTATCCATCTATCTCTCTATCTCTCTATCTTTTTATCATCTATCTCTCATGCCTCTCTTCTATCTATGTATCTATCTATCATCTACCTTCTATCTATCTATGTATCTAACTATCTATCTATCTATCTATCTATCTATCTATCTATCTATCTATCTATCTATCTATCTGTCTATCTATCTAACAATCTATCTATCTATCTATCTATCTATCTATCTATCTATCTATCTATCTATCTATCTATCTATCGATCTATCTATCTATCCGTCTATCTATCTATCTATCTATCTATGAATGAATCACATTTTTTTCCACCTATCTATCCTTATGTACAGAACAGTTAACAAAATCGCCTATGTCACTTTATATATATGCTTCCAAAAATCTTGCAAGGTAACTAGGCCATAGGGAGAGCACTGAGTTCATTGAGAAACCTGAAGGTCGAGTCAGCCACGTGTGCTTACAAAACCAGTAATTGGTGTTGCACGGACTTGCACCCATATCTCCGTCCTCTGTCCTCTTTGAACTCCTTCTCTCTTCCTGACTGTATTTAGCCACATTCAATTACTAAGTGCTCCCTGAAGACCACAAGTATCCCTCCTCTGGGTTTGTTGAAGACAGAAATGTATACATGGTGCTTTGCTCACCACCAAGTTTGAGGGACATCGGTGGGAGCACCGCTGATAGGAGGATGGACAAATAAAAAGGAACACCTATTTATAGACAGGAGCAGTTGGGAGCAATGAGAGTGTTGTGGAGTTACGTGTTTGTTTGAGTGTCCAAACTTCCCTCTTTAGGTGGTTATTACTTCTTTACATTCAAGAACATTACAAAACCCACTGATTTGAAAAGACCAGATGCATATTATTACAGCAATTCAGTTGTTGAGGTGATAAAAAATGAGAAGGACTTTGCTGTACCACTAAATCTATGGCTGGGCACTGCTAATATCAAACAAAAAGAATTCACGGTGGCAAGATAGGTCTATTTACTACTGACTGTCTCGGGGGCACAGACAGAAATCATTTGACTCATTGTTTGTTTTTCAGGTTCACTTGTTTTGGGTACCTCTCCCCACCCCTTCTGCTTGTAGTTTGTCTGTGTCCTAGGATCTCAAGTGAGTCTCCAATAAGTGAGCACGTAATTGTTCTTGAGTTTTCATCCCTTCCTCTAACCAAGTGTCTTTTGATTGGAGCACTCAGAGTCTGTCCTTTTATTCTGACAATTGAGAGCAGTGTCCTTATTGCTCTTACATTAAATTTTTTGTTATCATTATTCTATAATCGCGTGAAGATCATTATGATCACTGAGTACACCAAGACCCCCGAAAGGCCCCATTACAGACGCTGTCCATCAGCGTAGTTGGATGCTGTTGACTCCTTCACCTTGTCTCCCACCACACACCCCGTTACAGTCGCTGTCCATATGCTTGTAGTAAGATGCTGTTGAAACACTACTTCTCTTCTCTGTGTTGTACAGCCCTCCCCATGCTCCCACCACCCCACACAGTATAAATGCTAATCCTAACGCGCCCTTTCTTTCTGCCCGCCCTTATCCCTCCCTTCCCACCCACCATGCCCAGTCCCTTTCCTTTTGGTAACTGTTAGTCCACTCTCGGCTTCTGTGATTCTGCTGCTATTTATATCCTTCAGTTTCTCTTTGTTTTTATATTCCACACATGAGTGAAATCATTTGGTACTTATCTTTCTTTGCCTGGCCTATTTCACTGAGCATAGTACCCTCTTGCTCCATCCACGTTGTTGCAAAAGGTAGGATTTGTTTTCTTCTTACGGCTGCTTACTGCACTTTTTAAACTGGATTTCTGTCTTCTCTTTTGTCTGTAGTTTCGCTATGTGCTTTCACCATTGCTCTCCTGGTTATGAGCAATAGCTTTGTTTTAATCGATATGTATCTGTATCTATCTATCTGTCTGTCTGTCTGTCTGTATATCAGTCCAACCTGCTATCTTTCTTACTATCTATGTATCTATGGATCTATCTATCTATGTATCTATCCATCTATCTATCATCTATATATGATCTATCTATCTGCCTATCTGTGTATGTATCTGTCTATACTTCTATCTTTCTTTCTATCCATCTATCTCTCTATCTCTCTATCTTTTTATCATCTATCTCTCATGCCGCTCTTCTATCTATGTATCTATCTATCATCTACCTTCTATCTATCTATGTATCTAACTACCTATCTATCTGTCTATCTATCTATCTATCTATCTATCTATCTATCTATCTATCTATCTATCTATCTGTCTGTCTATCTATCTATCTATCTATCTATCTATCTATCTATCTATCTATCTATCTATCCGTCTATCTATCTATCTATATATCTATGAATGAATCACATTTTTTTCCACCTATCTATCCTTATGTACAGAACAATTAACAAAATCGCCTATGTCACTTTATATATATGCTTCCAAAAATCTTGCAAGGTAACTAGGCCATAGGGAGAGCACTGAGTTCATTGAGAAAGCTGAAGGTCGAGTCAGCCACGTGTGCTTACAAAACCAGTAATTGGTGTTGCACGGACTTGCACCCATATCTCCGTCCTCTGTCCTCTTTGAACTCCTTCTCGCTTCCTGACTGTATTTAGCCACATTCAATTACTAAGTGCTCCCTGAAGACCACAAGTATCCCTCCTCTGGGTTTGTTGAAGACAGAAATGTATACATGGTGCTTTGCTCACCACCAAGTTTGAGGGACATCGGTGGGAGCACCGCTGATAGGAGGATGGACAAATAAAAAGGAACACCTATTTATAGACAGGAGCAGTTGGGAGCAATGAGAGTGTTGTGGAGTTACGTGTTTGTTTGAGTGTCCAAACTTCCCTCTTTAGGTGGTTATTACTTCTTTACATTCAAGAACATTACAAAACCCACTGATTTGAAAAGACCAGATGCATATTATTACAGCAATTCAGTTGTTGAGGTGATAAAAAATGAGAAGGACTTTGCTGTACCACTAAATCTATGGCTGGGCACTGCTAATATCAAACAAAAAGAATTCACGGTGGCAAGATAGGTCTATTTACTACTGACTGTCTCGGGGGCACAGACAGAAATCATTTGACTCATTGTTCGTTTTTCAGGTTCACTTGTTTTGGGTACCTCTCCCCAACCCTTCTGCTTGTAGTTTGTCTGTGTCCTAGGATCTCAAGTGAGTCTCCAATAAGTGAGCACGTAATTGTTCTTGAGTTTTCATCCCTTCCTCTAACCAAGTGTCTTTTGATTGGAGCACTCAGAGTCTGTCCTTTTATTCTGACAATTGAGAGCAGTGTCCTTATTGCTCTTACATTAAATTTTTTGTTATCATTATTCTATAATCGCGTGAAGATCATTATGATCACTGAGTACACCAAGACCCCCGAAAGGCCCCATTACAGACGCTGTCCATCAGCGTAGTTGGATGCTGTTGACTCCTTCACCTTGTCTCCCACCACACACCCCGTTACAGTCGCTGTCCATATGCTTGTAGTAAGATGCTGTTGAAACACTACTTCTCTTCTCTGTGTTGTACAGCCCTCCCCATGCTCCCACCACCCCACACAGTATAAATGCTAATCCTAACACGCCCTTTCTTTCTGCCCGCCCTTATCCCTCCCTTCCCACCCACCATGCCCAGTCCCTTTCCTTTTGGTAACTGTTAGTCCACTCTCGGCTTCTGTGATTCTGCTGCTATTTATATCCTTCAGTTTCTCTTTGTTTTTATATTCCACACATGAGTGAAATCATTTGGTACTTATCTTTCTTTGCCTGGCCTATTTCACTGAGCATAGTACCCTCTTGCTCCATCCACGTTGTTGCAAAAGGTAGGATTTGTTTTCTTCTTACGGCTGCTTACTGCACTTTTTAAACTGGATTTCTGTCTTCTCTTTTGTCTGTAGTTTCGCTATGTGCTTTCACCATTGCTCTCCTGGTTATGAGCAATAGCTTTGTTTTAATCGATATGTATCTGTATCTATCTATCTGTCTGTCTGTCTGTCTGTATATCAGTCCAACCTGCTATCTTTCTTACTATCTATGTATCTATGGATCTATCTATCTATGTATCTATCCATCTATCTATCATCTATATATGATCTATCTATCTGCCTATCTGTGTATGTATCTGTCTATACTTCTATTTTTCTATCCATCTATCTCTCTATCTCTCTATCTTTTTATCATCTATCTCTCATGCCTCTCTTCTATCTATGTATCTATCTATCATCTACCTTCTATCTATCTATGTATCTATCTATCTATCTATCTATCTATCTATCTATCTATCTATCTATCTATCTATCTATCTATCTATCTATCTATCTATCTATCTAACAATCTATCTATCTATCTATCTATCTATCTATCTATCTATCTATCTATCTATCTATCCGTCTATCTATCTATCTATCTATCTATGAATGAATCACATTTTTTTCCACCTATCTATCCTTATGTACAGAACAGTTAACAAAATCGCCTATGTCACTTTATATATATGCTTCCAAAAATCTTGCAAGGTAACTAGGCCATAGGGAGAGCACTGAGTTCATTGAGAAACCTGAAGGTCGAGTCAGCCACGTGTGCTTACAAAACCAGTAATTGGTGTTGCACGGACTTGCACCCATATCTCCGTCCTCTGTCCTCTTTGAACTCCTTCTCTCTTCCTGACTGTATTTAGCCACATTCAATTACTAAGTGCTCCCTGAAGACCACAAGTATCCCTCCTCTGGGTTTGTTGAAGACAGAAATGTATACATGGTGCTTTGCTCACCACCAAGTTTGAGGGACATCGGTGGGAGCACCGCTGATAGGAGGATGGACAAATAAAAAGGAACACCTATTTATAGACAGGAGCAGTTGGGAGCAATGAGAGTGTTGTGGAGTTACGTGTTTGTTTGAGTGTCCAAACTTCCCTCTTTAGGTGGTTATTACTTCTTTACATTCAAGAACATTACAAAACCCACTGATTTGAAAAGACCAGATGCATATTATTACAGCAATTCACTTGTTGAGGTGATAAAAAATGAGAAGGACTTTGCTGTACCACTAAATCTATGGCTGGGCACTGCTAATATCAAACAAAAAGAATTCACGGTGGCAAGATAGGTCTATTTACTACTGACTGTCTCGGGGGCACAGACAGAAATCATTTGACTCATTGTTTGTTTTTCAGGTTCACTTGTTTTGGGTACCTCTCCCCAACCCTTCTGCTTGTAGTTTGTCTGTGTCCTAGGATCTCAAGTGAGTCTCCAATAAGTGAGCACGTAATTGTTCTTGAGTTTTCATCCCTTCCTCTAACCAAGTGTCTTTTGATTGGAGCACTCAGAGTCTGTCCTTTTATTCTGACAATTGAGAGCAGTGTCCTTATTGCTCTTACATTAAATTTTTTGTTATCATTATTCTATAATCGCGTGAAGATCATTATGATCACTGAGTACACCAAGACCCCCGAAAGGCCCCATTACAGACGCTGTCCATCAGCGTATTTGGATGCTGTTGACTCCTTCACCTTGTCTCCCACCACACACCCCGTTACAGTCGCTGTCCATATGCTTGTAGTAAGATGCTGTTGAAACACTACTTCTCTTCTCTGTGTTGTACAGCCCTCCCCATGCTCCCACCACCCCACACAGTATAAATGCTAATCCTAACACGCCCTTTCTTTCTGCCCGCCCTTATCCTTCCCTTCCCACCCACCATGCCCAGTCCCTTTCCTTTTGGTAACTGTTAGTCCACTCTCGGCTTCTGTGATTCTGCTGCTATTTATATCCTTCAGTTTCTCTTTGTTTTTATATTCCACACATGAGTGAAATCATTTGGTACTTATCTTTCTTTGCCTGGCCTATTTCACTGAGCATAGTACCCTCTTGCTCCATCCACGTTGTTGCAAATGGTAGGATTTGTTTTCTTCTTATGGCTGCTTACTGCACTTTTTAAACTGGATTTCTGTCTTCTCTTTTGTCTGTAGTTTCGCTATGTGCTTTCACCATTGCTCTCCTGGTTATGAGCAATAGCTTTGTTTTAATCGATATGTATCTGTATCTATCTATCTGTCTGTCTGTCTGTCTGTATATCAGTCCAACCTGCTGTCTTTCTTACTATCTATGTATCTATGTATCTATCTATCAATGTATCTATCCATCTATCTATCATCTATATATGATCTATCTATCTGCCTATCTGTGTATGTATCTGTCTATACTTCTATCTTTCTTTCTATCCATCTATCTCTCTATCTCTCTATCTTTTTATCATCTATCTCTCATGCCTCTCTTCTATCTATGTATCTATCTATCATCTACCTTCTATCTATCTATGTATCTAACTACCTATCTATCTGTCTATCTATCTATCTATCTATCTATCTATCTATCTATCTATCTGTCTGTCTATCTATCTATCTATCTATCTATCTATCTATCTATCTATCTATCTATCCGTCTATCTATCTATCTATATATCTATGAATGAATCACATTTTTTTCCACCTATCTATCCTTATGTACAGAACAATTAACAAAATCGCCTATGTCACTTTATATATATGCTTCCAAAAATCTTGCAAGGTAACTAGGCCATAGGGAGAGCACTGAGTTCATTGAGAAAGCTGAAGGTCGAGTCAGCCACGTGTGCTTACAAAACCAGTAATTGGTGTTGCACGGACTTGCACCCATATCTCCGTCCTCTGTCCTCTTTGAACTCCTTCTCTCTTCCTGACTGTATTTAGCCACATTCAATTACTAAGTGCTCCCTGAAGACCACAAGTATCCCTCCTCTGGGTTTGTTGAAGACAGAAATGTATACATGGTGCTTTGCTCACCACCAAGTTTGAGGGACATCGGTGGGAGCACCGCTGATAGGAGGATGGACAAATAAAAAGGAACACCTATTTATAGACAGGAGCAGTTGGGAGCAATGAGAGTGTTGTGGAGTTACGTGTTTGTTTGAGTGTCCAAACTTCCCTCTTTAGGTGGTTATTACTTCTTTACATTCAAGAACATTACAAAACCCACTGATTTGAAAAGACCAGATGCATATTATTACAGCAATTCAGTTGTTGAGGTGATAAAAAATGAGAAGGACTTTGCTGTACCACTAAATCTATGGCTGGGCACTGCTAATATCAAACAAAAAGAATTCACGGTGGCAAGATAGGTCTATTTACTACTGACTGTCTCGGGGGCACAGACAGAAATCATTTGACTCATTGTTCGTTTTTCAGGTTCACTTGTTTTGGGTACCTCTCCCCAACCCTTCTGCTTGTAGTTTGTCTGTGTCCTAGGATCTCAAGTGAGTCTCCAATAAGTGAGCACGTAATTGTTCTTGAGTTTTCATTACTTCCTCTAACCAAGTGTCTTTTGATTGGAGCACTCAGAGTCTGTCCTTTTATTCTGACAATTGAGAGCAGTGTCCTTATTGCTCTTACATTAAATTTTTTGTTATCATTATTCTATAATCGCGTGAAGATCATTATGATCACTGAGTACACCAAGACCCCCGAAAGGCCCCATTACAGACGCTGTCCATCAGCGTAGTTGGATGCTGTTGACTCCTTCACCTTGTCTCCCACCACACACCCCGTTACAGTCGCTGTCCATATGCTTGTAGTAAGATGCTGTTGAAACACTACTTCTCTTCTCTGTGTTGTACAGCCCTCCCCATGCTCCCACCACCCCACACAGTATAAATGCTAATCCTAACACGCCCTTTCTTTCTGCCCGCCCTTATCCCTCCCTTCCCACCCACCATGCCCAGTCCCTTTCCTTTTGGTAACTGTTAGTCCACTCTCGGCTTCTGTGATTCTGCTGCTATTTATATCCTTCAGTTTCTCTTTGTTTTTATATTCCACACATGAGTGAAATCATTTGGTACTTATCTTTCTTTGCCTGGCCTATTTCACTGAGCATAGTACCCTCTTGCTCCATCCACGTTGTTGCAAAAGGTAGGATTTGTTTTCTTCTTACGGCTGCTTACTGCACTTTTTAAACTGGATTTCTGTCTTCTCTTTTGTCTGTAGTTTCGCTATGTGCTTTCACCATTGCTCTCCTGGTTATGAGCAATAGCTTTGTTTTAATCGATATGTATCTGTATCTATCTATCTGTCTGTCTGTCTGTCTGTATATCAGTCCAACCTGCTATCTTTCTTACTATCTATGTATCTATGGATCTATCTATCTATGTATCTATCCATCTATCAATCATCTATATATCATCTATCTATCTGCCTATCTGCGTATGTATCTGTCTATCCTTCTATCTTTCTTTCTATCCATCTATCTCTCTATCTCTCTATCTTTTTATCATCTATCTCTCATGCCTCTCTTCTATCTATGTATCTATCTATCATCTACCTTCTATCTATCTATGTATCTAACTATCTATCTATCTATCTATCTATCTATCTATCTATCTATCTATCTATCTATCTATCTAACAATCTATCTATCTATCTATCTATCTATCTATCTATCTATCTATCTATCTATCTATCTATCCGTCTATCTATCTATCTATCTATCTATGAATGAATCACATTTTTTTCCACCTATCTATCCTTATGTACAGAACAGTTAACAAAATCGCCTATGTCACTTTATATATATGCTTCCAAAAATCTTGCAAGGTAACTAGGCCATAGGGAGAGCACTGAGTTCATTGAGAAACCTGAAGGTCGAGTCAGCCACGTGTGCTTACAAAACCAGTAATTGGTGTTGCACGGACTTGCACCCATATCTCCGTCCTCTGTCCTCTTTGAACTCCTTCTCTCTTCCTGACTGTATTTAGCCACATTCAATTACTAAGTGCTCCCTGAAGACCACAAGTATCCCTCCTCTGGGTTTGTTGAAGACAGAAATGTATACATGGTGCTTTGCTCACCACCAAGTTTGAGGGACATCGGTGGGAGCACCGCTGATAGGAGGATGGACAAATAAAAAGGAACACCTACTTATAGACAGGAGCAGTTGGGAGCAATGAGAGTGTTGTGGAGTTACGTGTTTGTTTGAGTGTCCAAACTTCCCTCTTTAGGTGGTTATTACTTCTTTACATTCAAGAACATTACAAAACCCACTGATTTGAAAAGACCAGATGCATATTATTACAGCAATTCACTTGTTGAGGTGATAAAAAATGAGAAGGACTTTGCTGTACCACTAAATCTATGGCTGGGCACTGCTAATATCAAACAAAAAGAATTCACGGTGGCAAGATAGGTCTATTTACTACTGACTGTCTCGGGGGCACAGACAGAAATCATTTGACTCATTGTTTGTTTTTCAGGTTCACTTGTTTTGGGTACCTCTCCCCAACCCTTCTGCTTGTAGTTTGTCTGTGTCCTAGGATCTCAAGTGAGTCTCCAATAAGTGAGCACGTAATTGTTCTTGAGTTTTCATCCCTTCCTCTAACCAAGTGTCTTTTGATTGGAGCACTCAGAGTCTGTCCTTTTATTCTGACAATTGAGAGCAGTGTCCTTATTGCTCTTACATTAAATTTTTTGTTATCATTATTCTATAATCGCGTGAAGATCATTATGATCACTGAGTACACCAAGACCCCCGAAAGGCCCCATTACAGACGCTGTCCATCAGCGTATTTGGATGCTGTTGACTCCTTCACCTTGTCTCCCACCACACACCCCGTTACAGTCGCTGTCCATATGCTTGTAGTAAGATGCTGTTGAAACACTACTTCTCTTCTCTGTGTTGTACAGCCCTCCCCATGCTCCCACCACCCCACACAGTATAAATGCTAATCCTAACGCGCCCTTTCTTTCTGCCCGCCCTTATCCCTCCCTTCCCACCCACCATGCCCAGTCCCTTTCCTTTTGGTAACTGTTAGTCCACTCTCGGCTTCTGTGATTCTGCTGCTATTTATATCCTTCAGTTTCTCTTTGTTTTTATATTCCACACATGAGTGAAATCATTTGGTACTTATCTTTCTTTGCCTCTCCTATTTCACTGAGCATAGTACCCTCTTGCTCCATCCACGTTGTTGCAAATGGTAGGATTTGTTTTCTTCTTACGGCTGCTTACTGCACTTTTTAAACTGGATTTCTGTCTTCTCTTTTGTCTGTAGTTTCGCTATGTGCTTTCACCATTGCTCTCCTGGTTATGAGCAATAGCTTTGTTTTAATCGATATGTATCTGTATCTATCTATCTGTCTGTCTGTCTGTCTGTATATCAGTCCAACCTGCTATCTTTCTTACTATCTATGTATCTATGGATCTATCTATCTATGTATCTATCCATCTATCTATCATCTATATATGATCTATCTATCTGCCTATCTGTGTATGTATCTGTCTATACTTCTATTTTTCTATCCATCTATCTCTCTATCTCTCTATCTTTTTATCATCTATCTCTCATGCCTCTCTTCTATCTATGTATCTATCTATCATCTACCTTCTATCTATCTATGTATCTATCTATCTATCTATCTATCTATCTATCTATCTATCTATCTATCTATCTATCTATCTATCTATCTATCTATCTATCTATCTAACAATCTATCTATCTATCTATCTATCTATCTATCTATCTATCTATCTATCTATCTATCCGTCTATCTATCTATCTATCTATCTATGAATGAATCACATTTTTTTCCACCTATCTATCCTTATGTACAGAACAGTTAACAAAATCGCCTATGTCACTTTATATATATGCTTCCAAAAATCTTGCAAGGTAACTAGGCCATAGGGAGAGCACTGAGTTCATTGAGAAACCTGAAGGTCGAGTCAGCCACGTGTGCTTACAAAACCAGTAATTGGTGTTGCACGGACTTGCACCCATATCTCCGTCCTCTGTCCTCTTTGAACTCCTTCTCTCTTCCTGACTGTATTTAGCCACATTCAATTACTAAGTGCTCCCTGAAGACCACAAGTATCCCTCCTCTGGGTTTGTTGAAGACAGAAATGTATACATGGTGCTTTGCTCACCACCAAGTTTGAGGGACATCGGTGGGAGCACCGCTGATAGGAGGATGGACAAATAAAAAGGAACACCTATTTATAGACAGGAGCAGTTGGGAGCAATGAGAGTGTTGTGGAGTTACGTGTTTGTTTGAGTGTCCAAACTTCCCTCTTTAGGTGGTTATTACTTCTTTACATTCAAGAACATTACAAAACCCACTGATTTGAAAAGACCAGATGCATATTATTACAGCAATTCACTTGTTGAGGTGATAAAAAATGAGAAGGACTTTGCTGTACCACTAAATCTATGGCTGGGCACTGCTAATATCAAACAAAAAGAATTCACGGTGGCAAGATAGGTCTATTTACTACTGACTGTCTCGGGGGCACAGACAGAAATCATTTGACTCATTGTTTGTTTTTCAGGTTCACTTGTTTTGGGTACCTCTCCCCAACCCTTCTGCTTGTAGTTTGTCTGTGTCCTAGGATCTCAAGTGAGTCTCCAATAAGTGAGCACGTAATTGTTCTTGAGTTTTCATCCCTTCCTCTAACCAAGTGTCTTTTGATTGGAGCACTCAGAGTCTGTCCTTTTATTCTGACAATTGAGAGCAGTGTCCTTATTGCTCTTACATTAAATTTTTTGTTATCATTATTCTATAATCGCGTGAAGATCATTATGATCACTGAGTACACCAAGACCCCCGAAAGGCCCCATTACAGACGCTGTCCATCAGCGTATTTGGATGCTGTTGACTCCTTCACCTTGTCTCCCACCACACACCCCGTTACAGTCGCTGTCCATATGCTTGTAGTAAGATGCTGTTGAAACACTACTTCTCTTCTCTGTGTTGTACAGCCCTCCCCATGCTCCCACCACCCCACACAGTATAAATGCTAATCCTAACACGCCCTTTCTTTCTGCCCGCCCTTATCCTTCCCTTCCCACCCACCATGCCCAGTCCCTTTCCTTTTGGTAACTGTTAGTCCACTCTCGGCTTCTGTGATTCTGCTGCTATTTATATCCTTCAGTTTCTCTTTGTTTTTATATTCCACACATGAGTGAAATCATTTGGTACTTATCTTTCTTTGCCTGGCCTATTTCACTGAGCATAGTACCCTCTTGCTCCATCCACGTTGTTGCAAATGGTAGGATTTGTTTTCTTCTTATGGCTGCTTACTGCACTTTTTAAACTGGATTTCTGTCTTCTCTTTTGTCTGTAGTTTCGCTATGTGCTTTCACCATTGCTCTCCTGGTTATGAGCAATAGCTTTGTTTTAATCGATATGTATCTGTATCTATCTATCTGTCTGTCTGTCTGTCTGTATATCAGTCCAACCTGCTGTCTTTCTTACTATCTATGTATCTATGTATCTATCTATCAATGTATCTATCCATCTATCTATCATCTATATATGATCTATCTATCTGCCTATCTGTGTATGTATCTGTCTATACTTCTATCTTTCTTTCTATCCATCTATCTCTCTATCTCTCTATCTTTTTATCATCTATCTCTCATGCCTCTCTTCTATCTATGTATCTATCTATCATCTACCTTCTATCTATCTATGTATCTAACTACCTATCTATCTGTCTATCTATCTATCTATCTATCTATCTATCTATCTATCTATCTGTCTGTCTATCTATCTATCTATCTATCTATCTATCTATCTATCTATCTATCTATCCGTCTATCTATCTATCTATATATCTATGAATGAATCACATTTTTTTCCACCTATCTATCCTTATGTACAGAACAATTAACAAAATCGCCTATGTCACTTTATATATATGCTTCCAAAAATCTTGCAAGGTAACTAGGCCATAGGGAGAGCACTGAGTTCATTGAGAAAGCTGAAGGTCGAGTCAGCCACGTGTGCTTACAAAACCAGTAATTGGTGTTGCACGGACTTGCACCCATATCTCCGTCCTCTGTCCTCTTTGAACTCCTTCTCTCTTCCTGACTGTATTTAGCCACATTCAATTACTAAGTGCTCCCTGAAGACCACAAGTATCCCTCCTCTGGGTTTGTTGAAGACAGAAATGTATACATGGTGCTTTGCTCACCACCAAGTTTGAGGGACATCGGTGGGAGCACCGCTGATAGGAGGATGGACAAATAAAAAGGAACACCTATTTATAGACAGGAGCAGTTGGGAGCAATGAGAGTGTTGTGGAGTTACGTGTTTGTTTGAGTGTCCAAACTTCCCTCTTTAGGTGGTTATTACTTCTTTACATTCAAGAACATTACAAAACCCACTGATTTGAAAAGACCAGATGCATATTATTACAGCAATTCAGTTGTTGAGGTGATAAAAAATGAGAAGGACTTTGCTGTACCACTAAATCTATGGCTGGGCACTGCTAATATCAAACAAAAAGAATTCACGGTGGCAAGATAGGTCTATTTACTACTGACTGTCTCGGGGGCACAGACAGAAATCATTTGACTCATTGTTCGTTTTTCAGGTTCACTTGTTTTGGGTACCTCTCCCCAACCCTTCTGCTTGTAGTTTGTCTGTGTCCTAGGATCTCAAGTGAGTCTCCAATAAGTGAGCACGTAATTGTTCTTGAGTTTTCATTACTTCCTCTAACCAAGTGTCTTTTGATTGGAGCACTCAGAGTCTGTCCTTTTATTCTGACAATTGAGAGCAGTGTCCTTATTGCTCTTACATTAAATTTTTTGTTATCATTATTCTATAATCGCGTGAAGATCATTATGATCACTGAGTACACCAAGACCCCCGAAAGGCCCCATTACAGACGCTGTCCATCAGCGTAGTTGGATGCTGTTGACTCCTTCACCTTGTCTCCCACCACACACCCCGTTACAGTCGCTGTCCATATGCTTGTAGTAAGATGCTGTTGAAACACTACTTCTCTTCTCTGTGTTGTACAGCCCTCCCCATGCTCCCACCACCCCACACAGTATAAATGCTAATCCTAACACGCCCTTTCTTTCTGCCCGCCCTTATCCCTCCCTTCCCACCCACCATGCCCAGTCCCTTTCCTTTTGGTAACTGTTAGTCCACTCTCGGCTTCTGTGATTCTGCTGCTATTTATATCCTTCAGTTTCTCTTTGTTTTTATATTCCACACATGAGTGAAATCATTTGGTACTTATCTTTCTTTGCCTGGCCTATTTCACTGAGCATAGTACCCTCTTGCTCCATCCACGTTGTTGCAAAAGGTAGGATTTGTTTTCTTCTTACGGCTGCTTACTGCACTTTTTAAACTGGATTTCTGTCTTCTCTTTTGTCTGTAGTTTCGCTATGTGCTTTCACCATTGCTCTCCTGGTTATGAGCAATAGCTTTGTTTTAATCGATATGTATCTGTATCTATCTATCTGTCTGTCTGTCTGTCTGTATATCAGTCCAACCTGCTATCTTTCTTACTATCTATGTATCTATGGATCTATCTATCTATGTATCTATCCATCTATCAATCATCTATATATCATCTATCTATCTGCCTATCTGCGTATGTATCTGTCTATCCTTCTATCTTTCTTTCTATCCATCTATCTCTCTATCTCTCTATCTTTTTATCATCTATCTCTCATGCCTCTCTTCTATCTATGTATCTATCTATCATCTACCTTCTATCTATCTATGTATCTAACTATCTATCTATCTATCTATCTATCTATCTATCTATCTATCTATCTATCTATCTAACAATCTATCTATCTATCTATCTATCTATCTATCTATCTATCTATCTATCTATCTATCTATCTATCCGTCTATCTATCTATCTATCTATCTATGAATGAATCACATTTTTTTCCACCTATCTATCCTTATGTACAGAACAGTTAACAAAATCGCCTATGTCACTTTATATATATGCTTCCAAAAATCTTGCAAGGTAACTAGGCCATAGGGAGAGCACTGAGTTCATTGAGAAACCTGAAGGTCGAGTCAGCCACGTGTGCTTACAAAACCAGTAATTGGTGTTGCACGGACTTGCACCCATATCTCCGTCCTCTGTCCTCTTTGAACTCCTTCTCTCTTCCTGACTGTATTTAGCCACATTCAATTACTAAGTGCTCCCTGAAGACCACAAGTATCCCTCCTCTGGGTTTGTTGAAGACAGAAATGTATACATGGTGCTTTGCTCACCACCAAGTTTGAGGGACATCGGTGGGAGCACCGCTGATAGGAGGATGGACAAATAAAAAGGAACACCTACTTATAGACAGGAGCAGTTGGGAGCAATGAGAGTGTTGTGGAGTTACGTGTTTGTTTGAGTGTCCAAACTTCCCTCTTTAGGTGGTTATTACTTCTTTACATTCAAGAACATTACAAAACCCACTGATTTGAAAAGACCAGATGCATATTATTACAGCAATTCACTTGTTGAGGTGATAAAAAATGAGAAGGACTTTGCTGTACCACTAAATCTATGGCTGGGCACTGCTAATATCAAACAAAAAGAATTCACGGTGGCAAGATAGGTCTATTTACTACTGACTGTCTCGGGGGCACAGACAGAAATCATTTGACTCATTGTTTGTTTTTCAGGTTCACTTGTTTTGGGTACCTCTCCCCAACCCTTCTGCTTGTAGTTTGTCTGTGTCCTAGGATCTCAAGTGAGTCTCCAATAAGTGAGCACGTAATTGTTCTTGAGTTTTCATCCCTTCCTCTAACCAAGTGTCTTTTGATTGGAGCACTCAGAGTCTGTCCTTTTATTCTGACAATTGAGAGCAGTGTCCTTATTGCTCTTACATTAAATTTTTTGTTATCATTATTCTATAATCGCGTGAAGATCATTATGATCACTGAGTACACCAAGACCCCCGAAAGGCCCCATTACAGACGCTGTCCATCAGCGTATTTGGATGCTGTTGACTCCTTCACCTTGTCTCCCACCACACACCCCGTTACAGTCGCTGTCCATATGCTTGTAGTAAGATGCTGTTGAAACACTACTTCTCTTCTCTGTGTTGTACAGCCCTCCCCATGCTCCCACCACCCCACACAGTATAAATGCTAATCCTAACGCGCCCTTTCTTTCTGCCCGCCCTTATCCCTCCCTTCCCACCCACCATGCCCAGTCCCTTTCCTTTTGGTAACTGTTAGTCCACTCTCGGCTTCTGTGATTCTGCTGCTATTTATATCCTTCAGTTTCTCTTTGTTTTTATATTCCACACATGAGTGAAATCATTTGGTACTTATCTTTCTTTGCCTCTCCTATTTCACTGAGCATAGTACCCTCTTGCTCCATCCACGTTGTTGCAAATGGTAGGATTTGTTTTCTTCTTACGGCTGCTTACTGCACTTTTTAAACTGGATTTCTGTCTTCTCTTTTGTCTGTAGTTTCGCTATGTGCTTTCACCATTGCTCTCCTGGTTATGAGCAATAGCTTTGTTTTAATCGATATGTATCTGTATCTATCTATCTGTCTGTCTGTCTGTCTGTATATCAGTCCAACCTGCTATCTTTCTTACTATCTATGTATCTATGGATCTATCTATCTATGTATCTATCCATCTATCTATCATCTATATATGATCTATCTATCTGCCTATCTGTGTATGTATCTGTCTATACTTCTATTTTTCTATCCATCTATCTCTCTATCTCTCTATCTTTTTATCATCTATCTCTCATGCCTCTCTTCTATCTATGTATCTATCTATCATCTACCTTCTATCTATCTATGTATCTAACTATCTATCTATCTATCTATCTATCTATCTATCTATCTATCTATCTATCTATCTATCTATCTATCTGTCTATCTATCTAACAATCTATCTATCTATCTATCTATCTATCTATCTATCTATCTATCTATCTATCTATCTATCTATCTATCCGTCTATCTATCTATCTATCTATCTATGAATGAATCACATTTTTTTCCACCTATCTATCCTTATGTACAGAACAGTTAACAAAATCGCCTATGTCACTTTATATATATGCTTCCAAAAATCTTGCAAGGTTACTAGGCCATAGGGAGAGCACTGAGTTCATTGAGAAAGCTGAAGGTCGAGTCAGCCACGTGTGCTTACAAAACCAGTAAATGGTGTTGCACGGACTTGCACCCATATCTCCGTCCTCTGTCCTCTTTGAACTCCTTCTCGCTTCCTGACTGTATTTAGCCACATTCAATTACTAAGTGCTCCCTGAAGACCACAAGTATCCCTCCTCTCGGTTTGTTGAAGACAGAAATGTATACATGGTGCTTTGCTCACCACCAAGTTTGAGGGACATCGGTGGGAGCACCGCTGATAGGAGGATGGACAAATAAAAAGGAACACCTATTTATAGACAGGAGCAGTTGGGAGCAATGAGAGTGTTGTGGAGTTACGTGTTTGTTTGAGTGTCCAAACTTCCCTCTTTAGGTGGTTATTACTTCTTTACATTCAAGAACATTACAAAACCCACTGATTTGAAAAGAACAGATGCATATTATTACAGCAATTCAGTTGTTGAGGTGATAAAAAATGAGAAGGACTTTGCTGTACCACTAAATCTATGGCTGGGCACTGCTAATATCAAACAAAAAGAATTCACGGTGGCAAGATAGGTCTATTTACTACTGACTGTCTCGGGGGCACAGACAGAAATCATTTGACTCATTGTTTGTTTTTCAGATTCACTTGTTTTGGGTACCTCTCCCCACCCCTTCTGCTTGTAGTTTGTCTGTGTCCTAGGATCTCAAGTGAGTCTCCAATAAGTGAGCACGTAATTGTTCTTGAGTTTTCATCCCTTCCTCTAACCAAGTGTCTTTTGATTGGAGCACTCAGAGTCTGTCCTTTTATTCTGACAATTGAGAGCAGTGTCCTTATTGCTCTTACATTAAATTTTTTGTTATCATTATTCTATAATCGCGTGAAGATCATTATGATCACTGAGTACACCAAGACCCCCGAAAGGCCCCATTACAGACGCTGTCCATCAGCGTAGTTGGATGCTGTTGACTCCTTCACCTTGTCTCCCACCACACACCCCGTTACAGTCGCTGTCCATATGCTTGTAGTAAGATGCTGTTGAAACACTACTTCTCTTCTCTGTGTTGTACAGCCCTCCCCATGCTCCCACCACCCCACACAGTATAAATGCTAATCCTAACACGCCCTTTCTTTCTGCCCGCCCTTATCCCTCCCTTCCCACCCACCATGCCCAGTCCCTTTCCTTTTGGTAACTGTTAGTCCACTCTCGGCTTCTGTGATTCTGCTGCTATTTATATCCTTCAGTTTCTCTTTGTTTTTATATTCCACACATGAGTGAAATCATTTGGTACTTATCTTTCTTTGCCTGGCCTATTTCACTGAGCATAGTACCCTCTTGCTCCATCCACGTTGTTGCAAAAGGTAGGATTTGTTTTCTTCTTACGGCTGCTTACTGCACTTTTTAAACTGGATTTCTGTCTTCTCTTTTGTCTGTAGTTTCGCTATGTGCTTTCACCATTGCTCTCCTGGTTATGAGCAATAGCTTTGTTTTAATCGATATGTATCTGTATCTATCTATCTGTCTGTCTGTCTGTCTGTATATCAGTCCAACCTGCTATCTTTCTTACTATCTATGTATCTATGGATCTATCTATCTATGTATCTATCCATCTATCAATCATCTATATATCATCTATCTATCTGCCTATCTGCGTATGTATCTGTCTATCCTTCTATCTTTCTTTCTATCCATCTATCTCTCTATCTCTCTATCTTTTTATCATCTATCTCTCATGCCTCTCTTCTATCTATGTATCTATCTATCATCTACCTTCTATCTATCTATGTATCTATCTATCTATCTATCTATCTATCTATCTATCTATCTATCTATCTATCTATCTATCTATCTATCTATCTATCTATCTATCTAACAATCTATCTATCTATCTATCTATCTATCTATCTATCTATCTATCCGTCTATCTATCTATCTATCTATCTATGAATGAATCACATTTTTTTCCACCTATCTATCCTTATGTACAGAACAGTTAACAAAATCGCCTATGTCACTTTATATATATGCTTCCAAAAATCTTGCAAGGTAACTAGGCCATAGGGAGAGCACTGAGTTCATTGAGAAACCTGAAGGTCGAGTCAGCCACGTGTGCTTACAAAACCAGTAATTGGTGTTGCACGGACTTGCACCCATATCTCCGTCCTCTGTCCTCTTTGAACTCCTTCTCTCTTCCTGACTGTATTTAGCCACATTCAATTACTAAGTGCTCCCTGAAGACCACAAGTATCCCTCCTCTGGGTTTGTTGAAGACAGAAATGTATACATGGTGCTTTGCTCACCACCAAGTTTGAGGGACATCGGTGGGAGCACCGCTGATAGGAGGATGGACAAATAAAAAGGAACACCTATTTATAGACAGGAGCAGTTGGGAGCAATGAGAGTGTTGTGGAGTTACGTGTTTGTTTGAGTGTCCAAACTTCCCTCTTTAGGTGGTTATTACTTCTTTACATTCAAGAACATTACAAAACCCACTGATTTGAAAAGACCAGATGCATATTATTACAGCAATTCACTTGTTGAGGTGATAAAAAATGAGAAGGACTTTGCTGTACCACTAAATCTATGGCTGGGCACTGCTAATATCAAACAAAAAGAATTCACGGTGGCAAGATAGGTCTATTTACTACTGACTGTCTCGGGGGCACAGACAGAAATCATTTGACTCATTGTTTGTTTTTCAGGTTCACTTGTTTTGGGTACCTCTCCCCAACCCTTCTGCTTGTAGTTTGTCTGTGTCCTAGGATCTCAAGTGAGTCTCCAATAAGTGAGCACGTAATTGTTCTTGAGTTTTCATCCCTTCCTCTAACCAAGTGTCTTTTGATTGGAGCACTCAGAGTCTGTCCTTTTATTCTGACAATTGAGAGCAGTGTCCTTATTGCTCTTACATTAAATTTTTTGTTATCATTATTCTATAATCGCGTGAAGATCATTATGATCACTGAGTACACCAAGACCCCCGAAAGGCCCCATTACAGACGCTGTCCATCAGCGTATTTGGATGCTGTTGACTCCTTCACCTTGTCTCCCACCACACACCCCGTTACAGTCGCTGTCCATATGCTTGTAGTAAGATGCTGTTGAAACACTACTTCTCTTCTCTGTGTTGTACAGCCCTCCCCATGCTCCCACCACCCCACACAGTATAAATGCTAATCCTAACGCGCCCTTTCTTTCTGCCCGCCCTTATCCCTCCCTTCCCACCCACCATGCCCAGTCCCTTTCCTTTTGGTAACTGTTAGTCCACTCTCGGCTTCTGTGATTCTGCTGCTATTTATATCCTTCAGTTTCTCTTTGTTTTTATATTCCACACATGAGTGAAATCATTTGGTACTTATCTTTCTTTGCCTGGCCTATTTCACTGAGCATAGTACCCTCTTGCTCCATCCACGTTGTTGCAAATGGTAGGATTTGTTTTCTTCTTACGGCTGCTTACTGCACTTTTTAAACTGGATTTCTGTCTTCTCTTTTGTCTGTAGTTTCGCTATGTGCTTTCACCATTGCTCTCCTGGTTATGAGCAATAGCTTTGTTTTAATCGATATGTATCTGTATCTATCTATCTGTCTGTCTGTCTGTCTGTATATCAGTCCAACCTGCTATCTTTCTTACTATCTATGTATCTATGGATCTATCTATCTATGTATCTATCCATCTATCATCTATATATGATCTATCTATCTGCCTATCTGTGTATGTATCTGTCTATACTTCTATTTTTCTATCCATCTATCTCTCTATCTCTCTATCTTTTTATCATCTATCTCTCATGCCTCTCTTCTATCTATGTATCTATCTATCATCTACCTTCTATCTATCTATGTATCTAACTATCTATCTATCTATCTATCTATCTATCTATCTATCTATCTATCTATCTATCTATCTATCTATCTATCTATCTATCTGTCTATCTATCTAACAATCTATCTATCTATCTATCTATCTATCTATCTATCTATCTATCTATCTATCTATCTATCTATCTATCTATCCGTCTATCTATCTATCTATCTATCTATGAATGAATCACATTTTTTTCCACCTATCTATCCTTATGTACAGAACAGTTAACAAAATCGCCTATGTCACTTTATATATATGCTTCCAAAAATCTTGCAAGGTAACTAGGCCATAGGGAGAGCACTGAGTTCATTGAGAAAGCTGAAGGTCGAGTCAGCCACGTGTGCTTACAAAACCAGTAAATGGTGTTGCACGGACTTGCACCCATATCTCCGTCCTCTGTCCTCTTTGAACTCCTTCTCGCTTCCTGACTGTATTTAGCCACATTCAATTACTAAGTGCTCCCTGAAGACCACAAGTATCCCTCCTCTCGGTTTGTTGAAGACAGAAATGTATACATGGTGCTTTGCTCACCACCAAGTTTGAGGGACATCGGTGGGAGCACCGCTGATAGGAGGATGGAAAAATAAAAAGGAACACCTATTTATAGACAGGAGCAGTTGGGAGCAATGAGAGTGTTGTGGAGTTACGTGTTTGTTTGAGTGTCCAAACTTCCCTCTTTAGGTGGTTATTACTTCTTTACATTCAAGAACATTACAAAACCCACTGATTTGAAAAGAACAGATGCATATTATTACAGCAATTCAGTTGTTGAGGTGATAAAAAATGAGAAGGACTTTGCTGTACCACTAAATCTATGGCTGGGCACTGCTAATATCAAACAAAAAGAATTCACGGTGGCAAGATAGGTCTATTTACTACTGACTGTCTCGGGGGCACAGACAGAAATCATTTGACTCATTGTTTGTTTTTCAGATTCACTTGTTTTGGGTACCTCTCCCCACCCCTTCTGCTTGTAGTTTGTCTGTGTCCTAGGATCTCAAGTGAGTCTCCAATAAGTGAGCACGTAATTGTTCTTGAGTTTTCATCCCTTCCTCTAACCAAGTGTCTTTTGATTGGAGCACTCAGAGTCTGTCCTTTTATTCTGACAATTGAGAGCAGTGTCCTTATTGCTCTTACATTAAATTTTTTGTTATCATTATTCTATAATCGCGTGAAGATCATTATGATCACTGAGTACACCAAGACCCCCGAAAGGCCCCATTACAGACGCTGTCCATCAGCGTAGTTGGATGCTGTTGACTCCTTCACCTTGTCTCCCACCACACACCCCGTTACAGTCGCTGTCCATATGCTTGTAGTAAGATGCTGTTGAAACACTACTTCTCTTCTCTGTGTTGTACAGCCCTCCCCATGCTCCCACCACCCCACACAGTATAAATGCTAATCCTAACGCGCCCTTTCTTTCTGCCCGCCCTTATCCCTCCCTTCCCACCCACCATGCCCAGTCCCTTTCCTTTTGGTAACTGTTAGTCCACTCTCGGCTTCTGTGATTCTGCTGCTATTTATATCCTTCAGTTTCTCTTTGTTTTTATATTCCACACATGAGTGAAATCATTTGGTACTTATCTTTCTTTGCCTGGCCTATTTCACTGAGCATAGTACCCTCTTGCTCCATCCACGTTGTTGCAAAAGGTAGGATTTTTTTTCTTCTTACGGCTGCTTACTGCACTTTTTAAACTGGATTTCTGTCTTCTCTTTTGTCTGCAGTTTCGCTATGTGCTTTCACCATTGATCTCCTGGTTATGAGCAATAGCTTTGTTTTAATCGATATGTATCTGTATCTATCTATCTGTCTGTCTGTCTGTCTGTATATCAGTCCAACCTGCTATCTTTCTTACTATCTATGTATCTCTGTATCTATCTATCTATGTATCTATCCATCTATCTATCATCTATATATGATCTATCTATCTGCCTATCTGTGTATGTATCTGTCTATACTTCTATCTTTCTTTCTATCCATCTATCTCTCTATCTCTCTATCTTTTTATCATCTATCTCTCATGCCTCTCTTCTATCTATGTATCTATCTATCATCTACCTTCTATCTATCTATGTATCTAACTATCTATCTATCTATCTATCTATCTATCTATCTATCTATCTATCTATCTATCTATCTATCTATCTATCTGTCTGTCTGTCTGTCTGTCTGTCTATCTATCTATCTATCTATCTATCTGTCTGTCTATCTATCTATCTATCTATCTGTCTATCTATCTATCTATCTATCTATCTATCTATCTATCTATCTATCTATCTATCTATCCGTCTATCTATCTATCTTTCTATGAATGAATCACATTTTTTTCCACCTATCTATCCTTATGTACAGAACAGTTAACAAAATCGCCTATGTCACTTTATATATATGCTTCCAAAAATCTTGCAAGGTAACTAGGCCATAGGGAGAGCACTGAGTTCATTGAGAAACCTGAAGGTCGAGTCAGCACGTGTGCTTACAAAACCAGTAAATGGTGTTGCACGGACTTGCACCCATATCTCCGTCCTCTGTCCTCTTTGAACTCCTTCTCGCTTCCTGACTGTATTTAGCCACATTCAATTACTAAGTGCTCCCTGAAGACCACAAGTATCCCTCCTCTGGGTTTGTTGAAGACAGAAATGTATACATGGTGCTTTGCTCACCACCAAGTTTGAGGGACATCGGTGGGAGCACCGCTGATAGGAGGATGGACAAATAAAAAGGAACACCTATTTATAGACAGGAGCAGTTGGGAGCAATGAGAGTGTTGTGGAGTTACGTGTTTGTTTGAGTGTCCAAACTTCCCTCTTTAGGTGGTTATTACTTCTTTACATTCAAGAACATTACAAAACCCACTGATTTGAAAAGAACAGATGCATATTATTACAGCAATTCAGTTGTTGAGGTGATAAAAAATGAGAAGGACTTTGCTGTACCACTAAATCTATGGCTGGGCACTGCTAATATCAAACAAAAAGAATTCACGGTGGCAAGATAGGTCTATTTACTACTGACTGTCTCGGGGGCACAGACAGAAATCATTTGACTCATTGTTTGTTTTTCAGATTCACTTGTTTTGGGTACCTCTCCCCACCACTTCTGCTTGTAGTTTGTCTGTGTCCTAGGATCTCAAGTGAGTCTCCAATAAGTGAGCACGTACTTGTTCTTGAGTTTGCATCCCTTCCTCTAACCAAGTGTCTTTTGATTGGAGCACTCAGAGTCTGTCCTTTTATTCTGACAATTGAGAGCAGTGTCCTTATTGCTCTTACATTAAATTTTTTGTTATCATTATTCTATAATCACGTGAAGATCATTATGATCACTGAGTACACCAAGACCCCCGAAAGGCCCCATTACAGACGCTGTCCATCAGCGTATTTGGATGCTGTTGACTCCTTCACCATGTCTCCCACCACACACCCCGTTACAGTCGCTGTCCATATGCTTGTAGTAAGATGCTGTTGAAACACTACTTCTCTTCTCTGTGTTGTACAGCCCTCCCCATGCTCCCACCACCCCACACAGTATAAATGCTAATCCTAATGCACCCTTCCTTTCTGCCCGCCCTTATCCCTCCCTTCCCACCCACCATGACCAGTCCCTTTCTTTTTGTAACTGTTAGTCCACTCTAGGCTTCTGTGATTCTGCTGCTATTTATATCCTTCAGTTTCTCTTTGTTTTTATAATCCACACATGAGTGAAATCATTTGGTACTTATCTTTCTTTGCCTGGCATATTTCACTGAGCATAGTACCCTCTTGCTCCATCCACGTTGTTGCAAATGGTAGGATTTGTTTTCTTCTTACGGCTGCTTACTGCACTTTTTAAACTGGATTTCTGTCTTCTCTTTTGTCTGTAGTTTCGCTATATGCTTTCACCATTGCTCTCCTGGTTATGAGCAATAGCTTTGTTTTAATCGATATGTATCTGTATCTATCTATCTGTCTGTCTGTCTGTCTGTATATCAGTCCAACCTGCTATCTTTCTTACTATCTATGTATCTATGGATCTATCTATATATGTATCTATCCATCTATCTATCATCTATATATCATCTATCTATCTGCCTATCTGCGTATGTATCTGTCTATCCTTCTATCTTTCTTTCTATCCATCTATCTCTCTATCTCTCTATCTTTTTATCATCTATCTCTCATGCCTCTCTTCTATCTATGTATCTATCTATCATCTACCTTCTATCTATCTATGTATCTATCTATCTATCTATCTATCTATCTATCTATCTATCTATCTATCTATCAATCTATCTATCTATCTATCTATCTATCTATCTATCTATCTAACAATCTACCTATCTATCTATCTATGAATGAATCACATTTTTTTCCACCTATCTATCCTTATGTACAGAACAGTTAACAAAATCGCCTATGTCACTTTATATATATGCTTCCAAAAATCTTGCAAGGTAACTAGGCCATAGGGAGAGCACTGAGTTCATTGAGAAAGCTGAAGGTCGAGTCAGCCACGTGTGCTTACAAAACCAGTAATTGGTGTTGCACGGACTTGCACCCATATCTCCGTCCTCTGTCCTCTTTGAACTCCTTCTCGCTTCCTGACTGTATTTAGCCACATTCAATTACTAAGTGCTCCCTGAAGACCACAAGTATCCCTCCTCTGGGTTTGTTGAAGACAGAAATGTATACATGGTGCTTTGCTCACCACCAAGTTTGAGGGACATCGGTGGGAGCACCGCTGATAGGAGGATGGACAAATAAAAAGGAACACCTATTTATAGACAGGAGCAGTTGGGAGCAATGAGAGTGTTGTGGAGTTACGTGTTTGTTTGAGTGTCCAAACTTCCCTCTTTAGGTGGTTATTACTTCTTTACATTCAAGAACATTACAAAACCCACTGATTTGAAAAGACCAGATGCATATTATTACAGCAATTCAGTTGTTGAGGTGATAAAAAATGAGAAGGACTTTGCTGTACCACTAAATCTATGGCTGGGCACTGCTAATATCAAACAAAAAGAATTCACGGTGGCAAGATAGGTCTATTTACTACTGACTGTCTCGGGGGCACAGACAGAAATCATTTGACTCATTGTTTGTTTTTCAGATTCACTTGTTTTGGGTACCTCTCCCCACCCCTTCTGCTTGTAGTTTGTCTGTGTCCTAGGATCTCAAGTGAGTCTCCAATAAGTGAGCACGTACTTGTTCTTGAGTTTTCATCCCTTCCTCTAACCAAGTGTCTTTTGATTGGAGCACTCAGAGTCTGTCCTTTTATTCTGACAATTGAGAGCAGTGTCCTTATTGCTCTTACATTAAATTTTTTGTTATCATTATTCTATAATCGCGTGAAGATCATTATGATCACTGAGTACACCAAGACCCCCGAAAGGCCCCATTACAGACGCTGTCCATCAGCGTAGTTGGATGCTGTTGACTCCTTCACCTTGTCTCCCACCACACACCCCGTTACAGTCGCTGTCCATATGCTTGTAGTAAGATGCTGTTGAAACACTACTTCTCTTCTCTGTGTTGTACAGCCCTCCCCATGCTCCCACCACCCCACACAGTATAAATGCTAATCCTAACGCGCCCTTTCTTTCTGCCCGCCCTTATCCCTCCCTTCCCACCCACCATGCCCAGTCCCTTTCCTTTTGGTAACTGTTAGTCCACTCTCGGCTTCTGTGATTCTGCTGCTATTTATATCCTTCAGTTTCTCTTTGTTTTTATATTCCACACATGAGTGAAATCATTTGGTACTTATCTTTCTTTGCCTGGCCTATTTCACTGAGCATAGTACCATCTTGCTCCATCCACGTTGTTGCAAAAGGTAGGATTTGTTTTCTTCTTACGGCTGCTTACTGCCCTTTTTAAACTGGATTTCTGTCTTCTCTTTTGTCTGTAGTTTCGCTATGTGCTTTCACCATTGCTCTCCTGGTTATGAGCAATAGCTTTGTTTTAATCGATATGTATCTGTATCTATCTATCTGTCTGTCTGTCTGTCTGTATATCAGTGCAACCTGCTATCTTTCTTACTATCTATGTATCTATGTATCTATCTATCTATGTATCTATCCATCTATCTATCATCTATATATGATCTATCTATCTGCCTATCTGTGTATGTATCTGTCTATACTTCTATCTTTCTTTCTATCCATCTATCTCTCTATCTCTCTATCTTTTTATCATCTATCTCTCATGCCTCTCTTCTATCTATGTATCTATCTATCATCTACCTTCTATCTATCTATGTATCTAACTATCTATCTATCTGTCTATCTATCTATCTATCTATCTATCTATCTATCTATCTGTCTATCTATCTATCTATCTATCTATCTATCTATCTATCTATCTATCTATCTATCCATCTATCTATCTATCTATATATCTATGAATGAATCACATTTTTATCCACCTATCTATCCTTATGTACAGAACAATTAACAAAATCGCCTATGTCACTTTATATATATGCTTCCAAAAATCTTGCAAGGTAACTAGGCCATAGGGAGAGCACTGAGTTCATTGAGAAAGCTGAAGGTCGAGTCAGCCACGTGTGCTTACAAAACCAGTAATTGGTGTTGCACGGACTTGCACCCATATCTCCGTCCTCTGTCCTCTTTGAACTCCTTCTCGCTTCCTGACTGTATTTAGCCACATTCAATTACTAAGTGCTCCCTGAAGACCACAAGTATCCCTCCTCTGGGTTTGTTGAAGACAGAAATGTATACATGGTGCTTTGCTCACCACCAAGTTTGAGGGACATCGGTGGGAGCACCGCTGATAGGAGGATGGACAAATAAAAAGGAACACCTATTTATAGACAGGAGCAGTTGGGAGCAATGAGAGTGTTGTGGAGTTACGTGTTTGTTTGAGTGTCCAAACTTCCCTCTTTAGGTGGTTATTACTTCTTTACATTCAAGAACATTACAAAACCCACTGATTTGAAAAGACCAGATGCATATTATTACAGCAATTCAGTTGTTGAGGTGATAAAAAATGAGAAGGACTTTGCTGTACCACTAAATCTATGGCTGGGCACTGCTAATATCAAACAAAAAGAATTCACGGTGGCAAGATAGGTCTATTTACTACTGACTGTCTCGGGGGCACAGACAGAAATCATTTGACTCATTGTTTGTTTTTCAGGTTCACTTGTTTTGGGTACCTCTCCCCACCCCTTCTGCTTGTAGTTTGTCTGTGTCCTAGGATCTCAAGTGAGTCTCCAATAAGTGAGCACGTAATTGTTCTTGAGTTTTCATCCCTTCCTCTAACCAAGTGTCTTTTGATTGGAGCACTCAGAGTCTGTCCTTTTATTCTGACAATTGAGAGCAGTGTCCTTATTGCTCTTACATTAAATTTTTTGTTATCATTATTCTATAATCGCGTGAAGATCATTATGATCACTGAGTACACCAAGACCCCCGAAAGGCCCCATTACAGACGCTGTCCATCAGCGTATTTGGATGCTGTTGACTCCTTCACCTTGTCTCCCACCACACACCCCGTTACAGTCGCTGTCCATATGCTTGTAGTAAGATGCTGTTGAAACACTACTTCTCTTCTCTGTGTTGTACAGCCCTCCCCATGCTCCCACCACCCCACACAGTATAAATGCTAATCCTAACGCGCCCTTTCTTTCTGCCCGCCCTTATCCCTCCCTTCCCACCCACCATGCCCAGTCCCTTTCCTTTTGGTAACTGTTAGTCCACTCTCGGCTTCTGTGATTCTGCTGCTATTTATATCCTTCAGTTTCTCTTTGTTTTTATATTCCACACATGAGTGAAATCATTTGGTACTTATCTTTCTTTGCCTGGCCTATTTCACTGAGCATAGTACCCTCTTGCTCCATCCACGTTGTTGCAAAAGGTAGGATTTGTTTTCTTCTTACGGCTGCTTACTGCCCTTTTTAAACTGGATTTCTGTCTTCTCTTTTGTCTGTAGTTTCGCTATGTGCTTTCACCAATGCTCTCCTGGTTATGAGCAATAGCTTTGTTTTAATCGATATGTATCTGTATCTATCTATCTGTCTGTCTGTCTGTCTGTATATCAGTCCAACCTGCTATCTTTCTTACTATCTATGTATCTATGGATCTATCTATATATGTATCTATCCATCTATCTATCATCTATATATCATCTATCTATCTGCCTATCTGCGTATGTATCTGTCTATCCTTCTATCTTTCTTTCTATCCATCTATCTCTCTATCTCTCTATCTTTTTATCATCTATCTCTCATGCCTCTCTTCTATCTATGTATCTATCTATCATCTACCTTCTATCTATCTATGTATCTATCTATCTATCTATCTATCTATCTATCTATCTATCTATCTATCTATCTATCAATCTATCTATCTATCTATCTATCTATCTATCTATCTATCTATCTATCTATCTATCTAACAATCTACCTATCTATCTATCTATGAATGAATCACATTTTTTTCCACCTATCTATCCTTATGTACAGAACAGTTAACAAAATCGCCTATGTCACTTTATATATATGCTTCCAAAAATCTTGCAAGGTAACTAGGCCATAGGGAGAGCACTGAGTTCATTGAGAAAGCTGAAGGTCGAGTCAGCCACGTGTGCTTACAAAACCAGTAATTGGTGTTGCACGGACTTGCACCCATATCTCCGTCCTCTGTCCTCTTTGAACTCCTTCTCGCTTCCTGACTGTATTTAGCCACATTCAATTACTAAGTGCTCCCTGAAGACCACAAGTATCCCTCCTCTGGGTTTGTTGAAGACAGAAATGTATACATGGTGCTTTGCTCACCACCAAGTTTGAGGGACATCGGTGGGAGCACCGCTGATAGGAGGATGGACAAATAAAAAGGAACACCTATTTATAGACAGGAGCAGTTGGGAGCAATGAGAGTGTTGTGGAGTTACGTGTTTGTTTGAGTGTCCAAACTTCCCTCTTTAGGTGGTTATTACTTCTTTACATTCAAGAACATTACAAAACCCACTGATTTGAAAAGACCAGATGCATATTATTACAGCAATTCAGTTGTTGAGGTGATAAAAAATGAGAAGGACTTTGCTGTACCACTAAATCTATGGCTGGGCACTGCTAATATCAAACAAAAAGAATTCACGGTGGCAAGATAGGTCTATTTACTACTGACTGTCTCGGGGGCACAGACAGAAATCATTTGACTCATTGTTTGTTTTTCAGGTTCACTTGTTTTGGGTACCTCTCCCCACCCCTTCTGCTTGTAGTTTGTCTGTGTCCTAGGATCTCAAGTGAGTCTCCAATAAGTGAGCACGTAATTGTTCTTGAGTTTTCATCCCTTCCTCTAACCAAGTGTCTTTTGATTGGAGCACTCAGAGTCTGTCCTTTTATTCTGACAATTGAGAGCAGTGTCCTTATTGCTCTTACATTAAATTTTTTGTTATCATTATTCTATAATCGCGTGAAGATCATTATGATCACTGAGTACACCAAGACCCCCGAAAGGCCCCATTACAGACGCTGTCCATCAGCGTATTTGGATGCTGTTGACTCCTTCACCTTGTCTCCCACCACACACCCCGTTACAGTCGCTGTCCATATGCTTGTAGTAAGATGCTGTTGAAACACTACTTCTCTTCTCTGTGTTGTACAGCCCTCCCCATGCTCCCACCACCCCACACAGTATAAATGCTAATCCTAACGCGCCCTTTCTTTCTGCCCGCCCTTATCCCTCCCTTCCCACCCACCATGCCCAGTCCCTTTCCTTTTGGTAACTGTTAGTCCACTCTCGGCTTCTGTGATTCTGCTGCTATTTATATCCTTCAGTTTCTCTTTGTTTTTATATTCCACACATGAGTGAAATCATTTGGTACTTATCTTTCTTTGCCTGGCCTATTTCACTGAGCATAGTACCCTCTTGCTCCATCCACGTTGTTGCAAAAGGTAGGATTTGTTTTCTTCTTACGGCTGCTTACTGCCCTTTTTAAACTGGATTTCTGTCTTCTCTTTTGTCTGTAGTTTCGCTATGTGCTTTCACCAATGCTCTCCTGGTTATGAGCAATAGCTTTGTTTTAATCGATATGTATCTGTATCTATCTATCTGTCTGTCTGTCTGTCTGTATATCAGTCCAACCTGCTATCTTTCTTACTATCTATGTATCTATGGATCTATCTATATATGTATCTATCCATCTATCTATCATCTATATATCATCTATCTATCTGCCTATCTGCGTATGTATCTGTCTATCCTTCTATCTTTCTTTCTATCCATCTATCTCTCTATCTCTCTATCTTTTTATCATCTATCTCTCATGCCTCTCTTCTATCTATGTATCTATCTATCATCTACCTTCTATCTATCTATGTATCTATCTATCTATCTATCTATCTATCTATCTATCTATCTATCTATCTATCTATCTATCTATCAATCTATCTATCTATCTATCTATCTATCTATCTATCTATCTATCTATCTATCTAACAATCTACCTATCTATCTATCTATGAATGAATCACATTTTTTTCCACCTATCTATCCTTATGTACAGAACAGTTAACAAAATCGCCTATGTCACTTTATATATATGCTTCCAAAAATCTTGCAAGGTAACTAGGCCATAGGGAGAGCACTGAGTTCATTGAGAAAGCTGAAGGTCGAGTCAGCCACGTGTGCTTACAAAACCAGTAATTGGTGTTGCACGGACTTGCACCCATATCTCCGTCCTCTGTCCTCTTTGAACTCCTTCTCGCTTCCTGACTGTATTTAGCCACATTCAATTACTAAGTGCTCCCTGAAGACCACAAGTATCCCTCCTCTGGGTTTGTTGAAGACAGAAATGTATACATGGTGCTTTGCTCACCACCAAGTTTGAGGGACATCGGTGGGAGCACCGCTGATAGGAGGATGGACAAATAAAAAGGAACACCTATTTATAGACAGGAGCAGTTGGGAGCAATGAGAGTGTTGTGGAGTTACGTGTTTGTTTGAGTGTCCAAACTTCCCTCTTTAGGTGGTTATTACTTCTTTACATTCAAGAACATTACAAAACCCACTGATTTGAAAAGACCAGATGCATATTATTACAGCAATTCAGTTGTTGAGGTGATAAAAAATGAGAAGGACTTTGCTGTACCACTAAATCTATGGCTGGGCACTGCTAATATCAAACAAAAAGAATTCACGGTGGCAAGATAGGTCTATTTACTACTGACTGTCTCGGGGGCACAGACAGAAATCATTTGACTCATTGTTTGTTTTTCAGATTCACTTGTTTTGGGTACCTCTCCCCACCCCTTCTGCTTGTAGTTTGTCTGTGTCCTAGGATCTCAAGTGAGTCTCCAATAAGTGAGCACGTACTTGTTCTTGAGTTTTCATCCCTTCCTCTAACCAAGTGTCTTTTGATTGGAGCACTCAGAGTCTGTCCTTTTATTCTGACAATTGAGAGCAGTGTCCTTATTGCTCTTACATTAAATTTTTTGTTATCATTATTCTATAATCGCGTGAAGATCATTATGATCACTGAGTACACCAAGACCCCCGAAAGGCCCCATTACAGACGCTGTCCATCAGCGTAGTTGGATGCTGTTGACTCCTTCACCTTGTCTCCCACCACACACCCCGTTACAGTCGCTGTCCATATGCTTGTAGTAAGATGCTGTTGAAACACTACTTCTCTTCTCTGTGTTGTACAGCCCTCCCCATGCTCCCACCACCCCACACAGTATAAATGCTAATCCTAACGCGCCCTTTCTTTCTGCCCGCCCTTATCCCTCCCTTCCCACCCACCATGCCCAGTCCCTTTCCTTTTGGTAACTGTTAGTCCACTCTCGGCTTCTGTGATTCTGCTGCTATTTATATCCTTCAGTTTCTCTTTGTTTTTATATTCCACACATGAGTGAAATCATTTGGTACTTATCTTTCTTTGCCTGGCCTATTTCACTGAGCATAGTACCATCTTGCTCCATCCACGTTGTTGCAAAAGGTAGGATTTGTTTTCTTCTTACGGCTGCTTACTGCCCTTTTTAAACTGGATTTCTGTCTTCTCTTTTGTCTGTAGTTTCGCTATGTGCTTTCACCATTGCTCTCCTGGTTATGAGCAATAGCTTTGTTTTAATCGATATGTATCTGTATCTATCTATCTGTCTGTCTGTCTGTCTGTATATCAGTGCAACCTGCTATCTTTCTTACTATCTATGTATCTATGTATCTATCTATCTATGTATCTATCCATCTATCTATCATCTATATATGATCTATCTATCTGCCTATCTGTGTATGTATCTGTCTATACTTCTATCTTTCTTTCTATCCATCTATCTCTCTATCTCTCTATCTTTTTATCATCTATCTCTCATGCCTCTCTTCTATCTATGTATCTATCTATCATCTACCTTCTATCTATCTATGTATCTAACTATCTATCTATCTGTCTATCTATCTATCTATCTATCTATCTATCTATCTATCTGTCTATCTATCTATCTATCTATCTATCTATCTATCTATCTATCTATCTATCTATCTATCCATCTATCTATCTATCTATATATCTATGAATGAATCACATTTTTATCCACCTATCTATCCTTATGTACAGAACAATTAACAAAATCGCCTATGTCACTTTATATATATGCTTCCAAAAATCTTGCAAGGTAACTAGGCCATAGGGAGAGCACTGAGTTCATTGAGAAAGCTGAAGGTCGAGTCAGCCACGTGTGCTTACAAAACCAGTAATTGGTGTTGCACGGACTTGCACCCATATCTCCGTCCTCTGTCCTCTTTGAACTCCTTCTCGCTTCCTGACTGTATTTAGCCACATTCAATTACTAAGTGCTCCCTGAAGACCACAAGTATCCCTCCTCTGGGTTTGTTGAAGACAGAAATGTATACATGGTGCTTTGCTCACCACCAAGTTTGAGGGACATCGGTGGGAGCACCGCTGATAGGAGGATGGACAAATAAAAAGGAACACCTATTTATAGACAGGAGCAGTTGGGAGCAATGAGAGTGTTGTGGAGTTACGTGTTTGTTTGAGTGTCCAAACTTCCCTCTTTAGGTGGTTATTACTTCTTTACATTCAAGAACATTACAAAACCCACTGATTTGAAAAGACCAGATGCATATTATTACAGCAATTCAGTTGTTGAGGTGATAAAAAATGAGAAGGACTTTGCTGTACCACTAAATCTATGGCTGGGCACTGCTAATATCAAACAAAAAGAATTCACGGTGGCAAGATAGGTCTATTTACTACTGACTGTCTCGGGGGCACAGACAGAAATCATTTGACTCATTGTTTGTTTTTCAGGTTCACTTGTTTTGGGTACCTCTCCCCACCCCTTCTGCTTGTAGTTTGTCTGTGTCCTAGGATCTCAAGTGAGTCTCCAATAAGTGAGCACGTAATTGTTCTTGAGTTTTCATCCCTTCCTCTAACCAAGTGTCTTTTGATTGGAGCACTCAGAGTCTGTCCTTTTATTCTGACAATTGAGAGCAGTGTCCTTATTGCTCTTACATTAAATTTTTTGTTATCATTATTCTATAATCGCGTGAAGATCATTATGATCACTGAGTACACCAAGACCCCCGAAAGGCCCCATTACAGACGCTGTCCATCAGCGTATTTGGATGCTGTTGACTCCTTCACCTTGTCTCCCACCACACACCCCGTTACAGTCGCTGTCCATATGCTTGTAGTAAGATGCTGTTGAAACACTACTTCTCTTCTCTGTGTTGTACAGCCCTCCCCATGCTCCCACCACCCCACACAGTATAAATGCTAATCCTAACGCGCCCTTTCTTTCTGCCCGCCCTTATCCCTCCCTTCCCACCCACCATGCCCAGTCCCTTTCCTTTTGGTAACTGTTAGTCCACTCTCGGCTTCTGTGATTCTGCTGCTATTTATATCCTTCAGTTTCTCTTTGTTTTTATATTCCACACATGAGTGAAATCATTTGGTACTTATCTTTCTTTGCCTGGCCTATTTCACTGAGCATAGTACCCTCTTGCTCCATCCACGTTGTTGCAAAAGGTAGGATTTGTTTTCTTCTTACGGCTGCTTACTGCCCTTTTTAAACTGGATTTCTGTCTTCTCTTTTGTCTGTAGTTTCGCTATGTGCTTTCACCAATGCTCTCCTGGTTATGAGCAATAGCTTTGTTTTAATCGATATGTATCTGTATCTATCTATCTGTCTGTCTGTCTGTCTGTATATCAGTCCAACCTGCTATCTTTCTTACTATCTATGTATCTATGGATCTATCTATATATGTATCTATCCATCTATCTATCATCTATATATCATCTATCTATCTGCCTATCTGCGTATGTATCTGTCTATCCTTCTATCTTTCTTTCTATCCATCTATCTCTCTATCTCTCTATCTTTTTATCATCTATCTCTCATGCCTCTCTTCTATCTATGTATCTATCTATCATCTACCTTCTATCTATCTATGTATCTATCTATCTATCTATCTATCTATCTATCTATCTATCTATCTATCTATCTATCTATCTATCTATCAATCTATCTATCTATCTATCTATCTATCTATCTATCTATCTATCTATCTAACAATCTACCTATCTATCTATCTATGAATGAATCACATTTTTTTCCACCTATCTATCCTTATGTACAGAACAGTTAACAAAATCGCCTATGTCACTTTATATATATGCTTCCAAAAATCTTGCAAGGTAACTAGGCCATAGGGAGAGCACTGAGTTCATTGAGAAAGCTGAAGGTCGAGTCAGCCACGTGTGCTTACAAAACCAGTAATTGGTGTTGCACGGACTTGCACCCATATCTCCGTCCTCTGTCCTCTTTGAACTCCTTCTCGCTTCCTGACTGTATTTAGCCACATTCAATTACTAAGTGCTCCCTGAAGACCACAAGTATCCCTCCTCTGGGTTTGTTGAAGACAGAAATGTATACATGGTGCTTTGCTCACCACCAAGTTTGAGGGACATCGGTGGGAGCACCGCTGATAGGAGGATGGACAAATAAAAAGGAACACCTATTTATAGACAGGAGCAGTTGGGAGCAATGAGAGTGTTGTGGAGTTACGTGTTTGTTTGAGTGTCCAAACTTCCCTCTTTAGGTGGTTATTACTTCTTTACATTCAAGAACATTACAAAACCCACTGATTTGAAAAGACCAGATGCATATTATTACAGCAATTCAGTTGTTGAGGTGATAAAAAATGAGAAGGACTTTGCTGTACCACTAAATCTATGGCTGGGCACTGCTAATATCAAACAAAAAGAATTCACGGTGGCAAGATAGGTCTATTTACTACTGACTGTCTCGGGGGCACAGACAGAAATCATTTGACTCATTGTTTGTTTTTCAGATTCACTTGTTTTGGGTACCTCTCCCCACCCCTTCTGCTTGTAGTTTGTCTGTGTCCTAGGATCTCAAGTGAGTCTCCAATAAGTGAGCACGTACTTGTTCTTGAGTTTTCATCCCTTCCTCTAACCAAGTGTCTTTTGATTGGAGCACTCAGAGTCTGTCCTTTTATTCTGACAATTGAGAGCAGTGTCCTTATTGCTCTTACATTAAATTTTTTGTTATCATTATTCTATAATCGCGTGAAGATCATTATGATCACTGAGTACACCAAGACCCCCGAAAGGCCCCATTACAGACGCTGTCCATCAGCGTAGTTGGATGCTGTTGACTCCTTCACCTTGTCTCCCACCACACACCCCGTTACAGTCGCTGTCCATATGCTTGTAGTAAGATGCTGTTGAAACACTACTTCTCTTCTCTGTGTTGTACAGCCCTCCCCATGCTCCCACCACCCCACACAGTATAAATGCTAATCCTAACGCGCCCTTTCTTTCTGCCCGCCCTTATCCCTCCCTTCCCACCCACCATGCCCAGTCCCTTTCCTTTTGGTAACTGTTAGTCCACTCTCGGCTTCTGTGATTCTGCTGCTATTTATATCCTTCAGTTTCTCTTTGTTTTTATATTCCACACATGAGTGAAATCATTTGGTACTTATCTTTCTTTGCCTGGCCTATTTCACTGAGCATAGTACCATCTTGCTCCATCCACGTTGTTGCAAAAGGTAGGATTTGTTTTCTTCTTACGGCTGCTTACTGCCCTTTTTAAACTGGATTTCTGTCTTCTCTTTTGTCTGTAGTTTCGCTATGTGCTTTCACCATTGCTCTCCTGGTTATGAGCAATAGCTTTGTTTTAATCGATATGTATCTGTATCTATCTATCTGTCTGTCTGTCTGTCTGTATATCAGTGCAACCTGCTATCTTTCTTACTATCTATGTATCTATGTATCTATCTATCTATGTATCTATCCATCTATCTATCATCTATATATGATCTATCTATCTGCCTATCTGTGTATGTATCTGTCTATACTTCTATCTTTCTTTCTATCCATCTATCTCTCTATCTCTCTATCTTTTTATCATCTATCTCTCATGCCTCTCTTCTATCTATGTATCTATCTATCATCTACCTTCTATCTATCTATGTATCTAACTATCTATCTATCTGTCTATCTATCTATCTATCTATCTATCTATCTATCTATCTGTCTATCTATCTATCTATCTATCTATCTATCTATCTATCTATCTATCTATCCATCTATCTATCTATCTATATATCTATGAATGAATCACATTTTTATCCACCTATCTATCCTTATGTACAGAACAATTAACAAAATCGCCTATGTCACTTTATATATATGCTTCCAAAAATCTTGCAAGGTAACTAGGCCATAGGGAGAGCACTGAGTTCATTGAGAAAGCTGAAGGTCGAGTCAGCCACGTGTGCTTACAAAACCAGTAATTGGTGTTGCACGGACTTGCACCCATATCTCCGTCCTCTGTCCTCTTTGAACTCCTTCTCGCTTCCTGACTGTATTTAGCCACATTCAATTACTAAGTGCTCCCTGAAGACCACAAGTATCCCTCCTCTGGGTTTGTTGAAGACAGAAATGTATACATGGTGCTTTGCTCACCACCAAGTTTGAGGGACATCGGTGGGAGCACCGCTGATAGGAGGATGGACAAATAAAAAGGAACACCTATTTATAGACAGGAGCAGTTGGGAGCAATGAGAGTGTTGTGGAGTTACGTGTTTGTTTGAGTGTCCAAACTTCCCTCTTTAGGTGGTTATTACTTCTTTACATTCAAGAACATTACAAAACCCACTGATTTGAAAAGACCAGATGCATATTATTACAGCAATTCAGTTGTTGAGGTGATAAAAAATGAGAAGGACTTTGCTGTACCACTAAATCTATGGCTGGGCACTGCTAATATCAAACAAAAAGAATTCACGGTGGCAAGATAGGTCTATTTACTACTGACTGTCTCGGGGGCACAGACAGAAATCATTTGACTCATTGTTTGTTTTTCAGGTTCACTTGTTTTGGGTACCTCTCCCCACCCCTTCTGCTTGTAGTTTGTCTGTGTCCTAGGATCTCAAGTGAGTCTCCAATAAGTGAGCACGTAATTGTTCTTGAGTTTTCATCCCTTCCTCTAACCAAGTGTCTTTTGATTGGAGCACTCAGAGTCTGTCCTTTTATTCTGACAATTGAGAGCAGTGTCCTTATTGCTCTTACATTAAATTTTTTGTTATCATTATTCTATAATCGCGTGAAGATCATTATGATCACTGAGTACACCAAGACCCCCGAAAGGCCCCATTACAGACGCTGTCCATCAGCGTATTTGGATGCTGTTGACTCCTTCACCTTGTCTCCCACCACACACCCCGTTACAGTCGCTGTCCATATGCTTGTAGTAAGATGCTGTTGAAACACTACTTCTCTTCTCTGTGTTGTACAGCCCTCCCCATGCTCCCACCACCCCACACAGTATAAATGCTAATCCTAACGCGCCCTTTCTTTCTGCCCGCCCTTATCCCTCCCTTCCCACCCACCATGCCCAGTCCCTTTCCTTTTGGTAACTGTTAGTCCACTCTCGGCTTCTGTGATTCTGCTGCTATTTATATCCTTCAGTTTCTCTTTGTTTTTATATTCCACACATGAGTGAAATCATTTGGTACTTATCTTTCTTTGCCTGGCCTATTTCACTGAGCATAGTACCCTCTTGCTCCATCCACGTTGTTGCAAAAGGTAGGATTTGTTTTCTTCTTACGGCTGCTTACTGCCCTTTTTAAACTGGATTTCTGTCTTCTCTTTTGTCTGTAGTTTCGCTATGTGCTTTCACCAATGCTCTCCTGGTTATGAGCAATAGCTTTGTTTTAATCGATATGTATCTGTATCTATCTATCTGTCTGTCTGTCTGTCTGTATATCAGTCCAACCTGCTATCTTTCTTACTATCTATGTATCTATGGATCTATCTATATATGTATCTATCCATCTATCTATCATCTATATATCATCTATCTATCTGCCTATCTGCGTATGTATCTGTCTATCCTTCTATCTTTCTTTCTATCCATCTATCTCTCTATCTCTCTATCTTTTTATCATCTATCTCTCATGCCTCTCTTCTATCTATGTATCTATCTATCATCTACCTTCTATCTATCTATGTATCTATCTATCTATCTATCTATCTATCTATCTATCTATCTATCTATCTATCTATCTATCTATCTATCAATCTATCTATCTATCTATCTATCTATCTATCTATCTATCTATCTATCTAACAATCTACCTATCTATCTATCTATGAATGAATCACATTTTTTTCCACCTATCTATCCTTATGTACAGAACAGTTAACAAAATCGCCTATGTCACTTTATATATATGCTTCCAAAAATCTTGCAAGGTAACTAGGCCATAGGGAGAGCACTGAGTTCATTGAGAAAGCTGAAGGTCGAGTCAGCCACGTGTGCTTACAAAACCAGTAATTGGTGTTGCACGGACTTGCACCCATATCTCCGTCCTCTGTCCTCTTTGAACTCCTTCTCGCTTCCTGACTGTATTTAGCCACATTCAATTACTAAGTGCTCCCTGAAGACCACAAGTATCCCTCCTCTGGGTTTGTTGAAGACAGAAATGTATACATGGTGCTTTGCTCACCACCAAGTTTGAGGGACATCGGTGGGAGCACCGCTGATAGGAGGATGGACAAATAAAAAGGAACACCTATTTATAGACAGGAGCAGTTGGGAGCAATGAGAGTGTTGTGGAGTTACGTGTTTGTTTGAGTGTCCAAACTTCCCTCTTTAGGTGGTTATTACTTCTTTACATTCAAGAACATTACAAAACCCACTGATTTGAAAAGACCAGATGCATATTATTACAGCAATTCAGTTGTTGAGGTGATAAAAAATGAGAAGGACTTTGCTGTACCACTAAATCTATGGCTGGGCACTGCTAATATCAAACAAAAAGAATTCACGGTGGCAAGATAGGTCTATTTACTACTGACTGTCTCGGGGGCACAGACAGAAATCATTTGACTCATTGTTTGTTTTTCAGATTCACTTGTTTTGGGTACCTCTCCCCACCCCTTCTGCTTGTAGTTTGTCTGTGTCCTAGGATCTCAAGTGAGTCTCCAATAAGTGAGCACGTACTTGTTCTTGAGTTTTCATCCCTTCCTCTAACCAAGTGTCTTTTGATTGGAGCACTCAGAGTCTGTCCTTTTATTCTGACAATTGAGAGCAGTGTCCTTATTGCTCTTACATTAAATTTTTTGTTATCATTATTCTATAATCGCGTGAAGATCATTATGATCACTGAGTACACCAAGACCCCCGAAAGGCCCCATTACAGACGCTGTCCATCAGCGTAGTTGGATGCTGTTGACTCCTTCACCTTGTCTCCCACCACACACCCCGTTACAGTCGCTGTCCATATGCTTGTAGTAAGATGCTGTTGAAACACTACTTCTCTTCTCTGTGTTGTACAGCCCTCCCCATGCTCCCACCACCCCACACAGTATAAATGCTAATCCTAACGCGCCCTTTCTTTCTGCCCGCCCTTATCCCTCCCTTCCCACCCACCATGCCCAGTCCCTTTCCTTTTGGTAACTGTTAGTCCACTCTCGGCTTCTGTGATTCTGCTGCTATTTATATCCTTCAGTTTCTCTTTGTTTTTATATTCCACACATGAGTGAAATCATTTGGTACTTATCTTTCTTTGCCTGGCCTATTTCACTGAGCATAGTACCATCTTGCTCCATCCACGTTGTTGCAAAAGGTAGGATTTGTTTTCTTCTTACGGCTGCTTACTGCCCTTTTTAAACTGGATTTCTGTCTTCTCTTTTGTCTGTAGTTTCGCTATGTGCTTTCACCATTGCTCTCCTGGTTATGAGCAATAGCTTTGTTTTAATCGATATGTATCTGTATCTATCTATCTGTCTGTCTGTCTGTCTGTATATCAGTGCAACCTGCTATCTTTCTTACTATCTATGTATCTATGTATCTATCTATCTATGTATCTATCCATCTATCTATCATCTATATATGATCTATCTATCTGCCTATCTGTGTATGTATCTGTCTATACTTCTATCTTTCTTTCTATCCATCTATCTCTCTATCTCTCTATCTTTTTATCATCTATCTCTCATGCCTCTCTTCTATCTATGTATCTATCTATCATCTACCTTCTATCTATCTATGTATCTAACTATCTATCTATCTGTCTATCTATCTATCTATCTATCTATCTATCTATCTATCTGTCTATCTATCTATCTATCTATCTATCTATCTATCTATCTATCTATCTATCTATCCATCTATCTATCTATCTATATATCTATGAATGAATCACATTTTTATCCACCTATCTATCCTTATGTACAGAACAATTAACAAAATCGCCTATGTCACTTTATATATATGCTTCCAAAAATCTTGCAAGGTAACTAGGCCATAGGGAGAGCACTGAGTTCATTGAGAAAGCTGAAGGTCGAGTCAGCCACGTGTGCTTACAAAACCAGTAATTGGTGTTGCACGGACTTGCACCCATATCTCCGTCCTCTGTCCTCTTTGAACTCCTTCTCGCTTCCTGACTGTATTTAGCCACATTCAATTACTAAGTGCTCCCTGAAGACCACAAGTATCCCTCCTCTGGGTTTGTTGAAGACAGAAATGTATACATGGTGCTTTGCTCACCACCAAGTTTGAGGGACATCGGTGGGAGCACCGCTGATAGGAGGATGGACAAATAAAAAGGAACACCTATTTATAGACAGGAGCAGTTGGGAGCAATGAGAGTGTTGTGGAGTTACGTGTTTGTTTGAGTGTCCAAACTTCCCTCTTTAGGTGGTTATTACTTCTTTACATTCAAGAACATTACAAAACCCACTGATTTGAAAAGACCAGATGCATATTATTACAGCAATTCAGTTGTTGAGGTGATAAAAAATGAGAAGGACTTTGCTGTACCACTAAATCTATGGCTGGGCACTGCTAATATCAAACAAAAAGAATTCACGGTGGCAAGATAGGTCTATTTACTACTGACTGTCTCGGGGGCACAGACAGAAATCATTTGACTCATTGTTTGTTTTTCAGGTTCACTTGTTTTGGGTACCTCTCCCCACCCCTTCTGCTTGTAGTTTGTCTGTGTCCTAGGATCTCAAGTGAGTCTCCAATAAGTGAGCACGTAATTGTTCTTGAGTTTTCATCCCTTCCTCTAACCAAGTGTCTTTTGATTGGAGCACTCAGAGTCTGTCCTTTTATTCTGACAATTGAGAGCAGTGTCCTTATTGCTCTTACATTAAATTTTTTGTTATCATTATTCTATAATCGCGTGAAGATCATTATGATCACTGAGTACACCAAGACCCCCGAAAGGCCCCATTACAGACGCTGTCCATCAGCGTATTTGGATGCTGTTGACTCCTTCACCTTGTCTCCCACCACACACCCCGTTACAGTCGCTGTCCATATGCTTGTAGTAAGATGCTGTTGAAACACTACTTCTCTTCTCTGTGTTGTACAGCCCTCCCCATGCTCCCACCACCCCACACAGTATAAATGCTAATCCTAACGCGCCCTTTCTTTCTGCCCGCCCTTATCCCTCCCTTCCCACCCACCATGCCCAGTCCCTTTCCTTTTGGTAACTGTTAGTCCACTCTCGGCTTCTGTGATTCTGCTGCTATTTATATCCTTCAGTTTCTCTTTGTTTTTATATTCCACACATGAGTGAAATCATTTGGTACTTATCTTTCTTTGCCTGGCCTATTTCACTGAGCATAGTACCCTCTTGCTCCATCCACGTTGTTGCAAAAGGTAGGATTTGTTTTCTTCTTACGGCTGCTTACTGCCCTTTTTAAACTGGATTTCTGTCTTCTCTTTTGTCTGTAGTTTCGCTATGTGCTTTCACCAATGCTCTCCTGGTTATGAGCAATAGCTTTGTTTTAATCGATATGTATCTGTATCTATCTATCTGTCTGTCTGTCTGTCTGTATATCAGTCCAACCTGCTATCTTTCTTACTATCTATGTATCTATGTATCTATCTATCTATGTATCTATCCATCTATCTATCATCTATATATGATCTATCTATCTGCCTATCTGTGTATGTATCTGTCTATACTTCTATCTTTCTTTCTATCCATCTATCTCTCTATCTCTCTATCTTTTTATCATCTATCTCTCATGCCTCTCTTCTATCTATGTATCTATCTATCATCTACCTTCTATCTATCTATGTATCTAACTATCTATCTATCTGTCTATCTATCTATCTATCTATCTATCTATCTATCTATCTATCTATCTGTCTGTCTATCTATCTATCTATCTATCTATCTATCTATCTATCTATCTATCTATCCGTCTATCTATCTATCTATATATCTATGAATGAATCACATTTTTTTCCACCTATCTATCCTTATGTACAGAACAATTAACAAAATCGCCTATGTCACTTTATATATATGCTTCCAAAAATCTTGCAAGGTAACTAGGCCATAGGGAGAGCACTGAGTTCATTGAGAAAGCTGAAGATCGAGTCAGCCACGTGTGCTTACAAAACCAGTAATTGGTGTTGCACGGACTTGCACCCATATCTCCGTCCTCTGTCCTCTTTGAACTCCTTCTCGCTTCCTGACTGTATTTAGCCACATTCAATTACTAAGTGCTCCCTGAAGACCACAAGTATCCCTCCTCTGGGTTTGTTGAAGACAGAAATGTATACATGGTGCTTTGCTCACCACCAAGTTTGAGGGACATCGGTGGGAGCACCGCTGATAGGAGGATGGACAAATAAAAAGGAACACCTATTTATAGACAGGAGCAGTTGGGAGCAATGAGAGTGTTGTGGAGTTACGTGTTTGTTTGAGTGTCCAAACTTCCCTCTTTAGGTGGTTATTACTTCTTTACATTCAAGAACATTACAAAACCCACTGATTTGAAAAGACCAGATGCATATTATTACAGCAATTCAGTTGTTGAGGTGATAAAAAATGAGAAGGACTTTGCTGTACCACTAAATCTATGGCTGGGCACTGCTAATATCAAACAAAAAGAATTCACGGTGGCAAGATAGGTCTATTTACTACTGACTGTCTCGGGGGCACAGACAGAAATCATTTGACTCATTGTTCGTTTTTCAGGTTCACTTGTTTTGGGTACCTCTCCCCAACCCTTCTGCTTGTAGTTTGTCTGTGTCCTAGGATCTCAAGTGAGTCTCCAATAAGTGAGCACGTAATTGTTCTTGAGTTTTCATCCCTTCCTCTAACCAAGTGTCTTTTGATTGGAGCACTCAGAGTCTGTCCTTTTATTCTGACAATTGAGAGCAGTGTCCTTATTGCTCTTACATTAAATTTTTTGTTATCATTATTCTATAATCGCGTGAAGATCATTATGATCACTGAGTACACCAAGACCCCCGAAAGGCCCCATTACAGACGCTGTCCATCAGCGTATTTGGATGCTGTTGACTCCTTCACCTTGTCTCCCACCACACACCCCGTTACAGTCGCTGTCCATATGCTTGTAGTAAGATGCTGTTGAAACACTACTTCTCTTCTCTGTGTTGTACAGCCCTCCCCATGCTCCCACCACCCCACACAGTATAAATGCTAATCCTAACGCGCCCTTTCTTTCTGCCCGCCCTTATCCCTCCCTTCCCACCCACCATGCCCAGTCCCTTTCCTTTTGGTAACTGTTAGTCCACTCTCGGCTTCTGTGATTCTGCTGCTATTTATATCCTTCAGTTTCTCTTTGTTTTTATATTCCACACATGAGTGAAATCATTTGGTACTTATCTTTCTTTGCCTGGCCTATTTCACTGAGCATAGTACCCTCTTGCTCCATCCACGTTGTTGCAAAAGGTAGGATTTGTTTTCTTCTTACGGCTGCTTACTGCACTTTTTAAACTGGATTTCTGTCTTCTCTTTTGTCTGTAGTTTCGCTATGTGCTTTCACCATTGCTCTCCTGGTTATGAGCAATAGCTTTGTTTTAATCGATATGTATCTGTATCTATCTATCTGTCTGTCTGTCTGTCTGTATATCAGTCCAACCTGCTATCTTTCTTACTATCTATGTATCTATGGATCTATTAATCTATATATCATCTATATATCATCTATCTATCTGCCTATCTGTGTATGTATCTGTCTATCCTTCTATCTTTCTTTCTATCCATCTATATCTCTATCTCTCTATCTTTTTATCATCTATCTCTCATGCCTCTCTTCTATCTATGTATCTATCTATCATCTACCTTCTATCTATCTATGTATCTAACTATCTATCTATCTGTCTATCTATCTATCTATCTATCTGTCTATCTATCTATCTATCTATCTATCTGTCTATCTATCTATCTATCTATCTATCTATCTATCTATCTATCTATCCGTCTATCTATCTATCTATCTATCTATGAATGAATCACATTTTTTTCCACCTATCTATCCTTATGTACAGAACAATTAACAAAATCGCCTATGTCACTTTATATATATGCTTCCAAAAATCTTGCAAGGTAACTAGGCCATAGGGAGAGCACTGAGTTCATTGAGAAAGCTGAAGGTCGAGTCAGCCACGTGTGCTTACAAAACCAGTAATTGGTGTTGCACGGACTTGCACCCATATCTCCGTCCTCTGTCCTCTTTGAACTCCTTCTCGCTTCCTGACTGTATTTAGCCACATTCAATTACTAAGTGCTCCCTGAAGACCACAAGTATCCCTCCTCTGGGTTTGTTGAAGACAGAAATGTATACATGGTGCTTTGCTCACCACCAAGTTTGAGGGACATCGGTGGGAGCACCGCTGATAGGAGGATGGACAAATAAAAAGGAACACCTATTTATAGACAGGAGCAGTTGGGAGCAATGAGAGTGTTGTGGAGTTACGTGTTTGTTTGAGTGTCCAAACTTCCCTCTTTAGGTGGTTATTACTTCTTTACATTCAAGAACATTACAAAACCCACTGATTTGAAAAGACCAGATGCATATTATTACAGCAATTCAGTTGTTGAGGTGATAAAAAATGAGAAGGACTTTGCTGTACCACTAAATCTATGGCTGGGCACTGCTAATATCAAACAAAAAGAATTCACGGTGGCAAGATAGGTCTATTTACTACTGACTGTCTCGGGGGCACAGACAGAAATCATTTGACTCATTGTTTGTTTTTCAGGTTCACTTGTTTTGGGTACCTCTCCCCAACCCTTCTGCTTGTAGTTTGTCTGTGTCCTAGGATCTCAAGTGAGTCTCCAATAAGTGAGCACGTAATTGTTCTTGAGTTTTCATCCCTTCCTCTAACCAAGTGTCTTTTGATTGGAGCACTCAGAGTCTGTCCTTTTATTCTGACAATTGAGAGCAGTGTCCTTATTGCTCTTACATTAAATTTTTTGTTATCATTATTCTATAATCGCGTGAAGATCATTATGATCACTGAGTACACCAAGACCCCCGAAAGGCCCCATTACAGACGCTGTCCATCAGCGTATTTGGATGCTGTTGACTCCTTCACCTTGTCTCCCACCACACACCCCGTTACAGTGGCTGTCCATATGCTTGTAGTAAGATGCTGTTGAAACACTACTTCTCTTCTCTGTGTTGTACAGCCCTCCCCATGCTCCCACCACCCCACACAGTATAAATGCTAATCCTAATGCGCTCTTTCTTTCTGCCCGCCCTTATCACTCCCTTCCCACCCACCATGCCCAGTCCCTTTCCTTTTGGTAACTGTTAGTCCACTCTCGGCTTCTGTGATTCTGCTGCTATTTATATCCTTCAGTTTCTCTTTGTTTTTATATTCCACACATGAGTGAAATCATTTGGTACTTATCTTTCTTTGCCTGGCCTATTTCACTGAGCATAGTACCCTCTTGCTCCATCCACGTTGTTGCAAAAGGTAGGATTTGTTTTCTTCTTACGGCTGCTTACTGCACTTTTTAAAATGGATTTCTGTCTTCTCTTTTGTCTGTAGTTTCGCTATGTGCTTTCACCATTGCTCTCCTGGTTATGAGCAATAGCTTTGTTTTAATCGATATGTATCTGTATCTATCTATCTGTCTGTCTGTCTGTCTGTATATCAGTCCAACCTGCTATCTTTCTTACTATCTATGTATCTATGTATCTATCTATCTATGTATCTATCCATCTATCTATCATCTATATATGATCTATCTATCTGCCTATCTGTGTATGTATCTGTCTATACTTCTATCTTTCTTTCTATCCATCTATCTCTCTATCTCTCTATCTTTTTATCATCTATCTCTCATGCCTCTCTTCTATCTAAGTATCTATCTATCATCTACCTTCTATCTATCTATGTATCTAACTATCTATCTATCTATCTATCTATCTATCTATCTATCTATCTATCTATCTATCTATCTATCTATCTATCTGTCTGTCTGTCTATCTATCTATCAATCTATCTATCTGTCTATCTATCTATCTATCTATCTATCTATCCGTCTATCTATCTATCTATCTATCTATGAATGAATCACATTTTTTTCCACCTATCTATCCTTATGTACAGAACAGTTAACAAAATCGCCTATGTCACTTTATATATATGCTTCCAAAAATCTTGCAAGGTAACTAGGCCATAGGGAGAGCACTGAGTTCATTGAGAAAGCTGAAGGTCGAGTCAGCCACGTGTGCTTACAAAACCAGTAAATGGTGTTGCACGGACTTGCACCCATATCTCCGTCCTCTGTCCTCTTTTTACTCCTTCTCGCTTCCTGACTGTATTTAGCCACATTCAATTACTAAGTGCTCCCTGAAGACCACAAGTATCCCTCCTCTGGGTTTGTTGAAGACAGAAATGTATACATGGTGCTTTGCTCACCACCAAGTTTGAGGGACATCGGTGGGAGCACCGCTGATAGGAGGATGGACAAATAAAAAGGAACACCTATTTATAGACAGGAGCAGTTGGGAGCAATGAGAGTGTTGTGGAGTTACGTGTTTGTTTGAGTGTCCAAACTTCCCTCTTTAGGTGGTTATTACTTCTTTACATTCAAGAACATTACAAAACCCACTGATTTGAAAAGACCAGATGCATATTATTACAGCAATTCAGTTGTTGAGGTGATAAAAAATGAGAAGGACTTTGCTGTACCACTAAATCTATGGCTGGGCACTGCTAATATCAAACAAAAAGAATTCACGGTGGCAAGATAGGTCTATTTACTACTGACTGTCTCGGGGGCACAGACAGAAATCATTTGACTCATTGTTTGTTTTTCAGGTTCACTTGTTTTGGGTACCTCTCCCCAACCCTTCTGCTTGTAGTTTGTCTGTGTCCTAGGATCTCAAGTGAGTCTCCAATAAGTGAGCACGTAATTGTTCTTGAGTTTTCTTCCCTTCCTCTAACCAAGTGTCTTTTGATTGGAGCACTCAGAGTCTGTCCTTTTATTCTGACAATTGAGAGCAGTGTCCTTATTGCTCTTACATTAAATTTTTTGTTATCATTATTCTATAATCGCGTGAAGATCATTATGATCACTGAGTACACCAAGACCCCCGAAAGGCCCCATTACAGACGCTGTCCATCAGCGTAGTTGGATGCTGTTGACTCCTTCACCTTGTCTCCCACCACACACCCCGTTACAGTCGCTGTCCATATGCTTGTAGTAAGATGCTGTTGAAACACTACTTCTCTTCTCTGTGTTGTACAGCCCTCCCCATGCTCCCACCACCCCACACAGTATAAATGCTAATCCTAACGTGCCCTTTCTTTCTGCCCGCCCTTATCCCTCCCTTCCCACCCACCATGCCCAGTCCCTTTCCTTTTGGTAACTGTTAGTCCACTCTCGGCTTCTGTGATTCTGCTGCTATTTATATCCTTCAGTTTCTCTTTGTTTTTATATTCCACACATGAGTGAAATCATTTGGTACTTATCTTTCTTTGCCTGGCCTATTTCACTGAGCATAGTACCCTCTTGCTCCATCCACGTTGTTGCAAAAGGTAGGATTTGTTTTCTTCTTACGGCTGCTTACTGCACTTTTTAAACTGGATTTCTGTCTTCTCTTTTGTCTGTAGTTTCGCTATGTGCTTTCACCATTGCTCTCCTGGTTATGAGCAATAGCTTTGTTTTAATCGATATGTATCTGTATCTATCTATCTGTCTGTCTGTCTGTCTGTATATCAGTCCAACCTGCTGTCTTTCTTACTATCTATGTATCTATGTATCTATCTATCTATGTATCTATCCATCTATCTATCATCTATATATGATCTATCTATCTGCCTATCTGTGTATGTATCTGTCTATACTTCTATCTTTCTTTCTATCCATCTATCTCTCTATCTCTCTATCTTTTTATCATCTATCTCTCATGCCTCTCTTCTATCTATGTATCTATCTATCATCTACCTTCTATCTATCTATGTATCTAACTATCTATCTATCTATCTATCTATCTATCTATCTATCTATCTATCTATCTATCTATCTATCTATCTATCTATCTATCTGTCTGTCTATCTATCTATCAATCTATCTATCTATCTATCTATCTATCTATCTATCTATCTATCTATCTATCTATCTATCTATCTATCTATCCGTCTATCTATCTATCTATCTATCTATGAATGAATCACATTTTTTTCCACCTATCTATCCTTATGTACAGAACAGTTAACAAAATCGCCTATGTCACTTTATATATATGCTTCCAAAAATCTTGCACGGTAACTAGGCCATAGGGAGAGCACTGAGTTCATTGAGAAACCTGAAGGTCGAGTCAGCCACGTGTGCTTACAAAACCAGTAAATGGTGTTGCACGGACTTGCACCCATATCTCCGTCCTCTGTCCTCTTTGAACTCCTTCTCGCTTCCTGACTGTATTTAGCCACATTCAATTACTAAGTGCTCCCTGAAGACCACAAGTATCCCTCCTCTGGGTTTGTTGAAGACAGAAATGTATACATGGTGCTTTGCTCACCACCAAGTTTGAGGGACATCGGTGGGAGCACCGCTGATAGGAGGATGGACAAATAAAAAGGAACACCTATTTATAGACAGGAGCAGTTGGGAGCAATGAGAGTGTTGTGGAGTTACGTGTTTGTTTGAGTGTCCAAACTTCCCTCTTTAGGTGGTTATTACTTCTTTACATTCAAGAACATTACAAAACCCACTGATTTGAAAAGAACAGATGCATATTATTACAGCAATTCAGTTGTTGAGGTGATAAAAAATGAGAAGGACTTTGCTGTACCACTAAATCTATGGCTGGGCACTGCTAATATCAAACAAAAAGAATTCACGGTTGCAAGATAGGTCTATTTACTACTGACTGTCTCGGGGGCACAGACAGAAATCATTTGACTCATTGTTTGTTTTTCAGATTCACTTGTTTTGGGTACCTCTCCCCACCCCTTCTGCTTGTAGTTTGTCTGTGTCCTAGGATCTCAAGTGAGTCTCCAATAAGTGAGCACGTAATTGTTCTTGAGTTTTCATCCCTTCCTCTAACCAAGTGTCTTTTGATTGGAGCACTCAGAGTCTCTCCTTTTATTCTGACAATTGAGAGCAGTGTCCTTATTGCTCTTACATTAAATTTTTTGTTATCATTATTCTATAATCGCGTGAAGATCATTATGATCACTGAGTACACCAAGACCCCCGAAAGGCCCCATTACAGACGCTGTCCATCAGCGTAGTTGGATGCTGTTGACTCCTTCACCTTGTCTCCCACCACACACCCCGTTACAGTCGCTGTCCATATGCTTGTAGTAAGATGCTGTTGAAACACTACTTCTCTTCTCTGTGTTGTACAGCCCTCCCCATGCTCCCACCACCCCACACAGTATAAATGCTAATCCTAACGCGCCCTTTCTTTCTGCCCGCCCTTATCCCTCCCTTCCCACCCACCATGCCCAGTCCCTTTCCTTTTGGTAACTGTTAGTCCACTCTCGGCTTCTGTGATTCTGCTGCTATTTATATCCTTCAGTTTCTCTTTGTTTTTATATTCCACACATGAGTGAAATCATTTGGTACTTATCTTTCTTTGCCTGGCCTATTTCACTGAGCATAGTACCCTCTTGCTCCATCCACGTTGTTGAAAAGGTAGGATTTGTTTTCTTCTTACGGCTGCTTACTGCACTTTTTAAACTGGATTTCTGTCTTCTCTTTTGTCTGTAGTTTCGCTATGTGCTTTCACCATTGCTCTCCTGGTTATGAGCAATAGCTTTGTTTTAATCGATATGTATCTGTATCTATCTATCTGTCTGTCTGTCTGTCTGTATATCAGTCCAACCTGCTATCTTTCTTACTATCTATGTATCTATGTATCTATCTATCTATGTATCTATCCATCTATCTATCATCTATATATGATCTATCTATCTGCCTATCTGTGTATGTATCTGTCTATACTTCTATCTTTCTTTCTATCCATCTATCTCTCTATCTCTCTATCTTTTTATCATCTATCTCTCATGCCTCTCTTCTATCTATGTATCTATCTATCATCTACCTTCTATCTATCTATGTATCTAACTATCTATCTATCTATCTATCTATCTATCTATCTATCTGTCTGTCTGTCTGTCTGTCTATCTATCTATCTATCTATCTATCTATCTATCTATCTATCCGTCTATCTATCTATCTATCTTTCTATGAATGAATCACATTTTTTTCCACCTATCTATCCTTATGTACAGAACAGTTAACAAAATCGCCTATGTCACTTTATATATATGCTTCCAAAAATCTTGCAAGGTAACTAGGCCATAGGGAGAGCACTGAGTTCATTGAGAAACCTGAAGGTCGAGTCAGCCACGTGTGCTTACAAAACCAGTAAATGGTGTTGCACGGACTTGCACCCATATCTCCGTCCTCTGTCCTCTTTGAACTCCTTCTCGCTTCCTGACTGTATTTAGCCACATTCAATTACTAAGTGCTCCCTGAAGACCACAAGTATCCCTCCTCTGGGTTTGTTGAAGACAGAAATGTATACATGGTGCTTTGCTCACCACCAAGTTTGAGGGACATCGGTGGGAGCACCGCTGATAGGAGGATGGACAAATAAAAAGGAACACCTATTTATAGACAGGAGCAGTTGGGAGCAATGAGAGTGTTGTGGAGTTACGTGTTTGTTTGAGTGTCCAAACTTCCCTCTTTAGGTGGTTATTACTTCTTTACATTCAAGAACATTACAAAACCCACTGATTTGAAAAGAACAGATGCATATTATTACAGCAATTCAGTTGTTGAGGTGATAAAAAATGAGAAGGACTTTGCTGTACCACTAAATCTATGGCTGGGCACTGCTAATATCAAACAAAAAGAATTCACGGTGGCAAGATAGGTCTATTTACTACTGACTGTCTCGGGGGCACAGACAGAAATCATTTGACTCATTGTTTGTTTTTCAGATTCACTTGTTTTGGGTACCTCTCCCCACCCCTTCTGCTTGTAGTTTGTCTGTGTCCTAGGATCTCAAGTGAGTCTCCAATAAGTGAGCACGTACTTGTTCTTGAGTTTTCATCCCTTCCTCTAACCAAGTGTCTTTTGATTGGAGCACTCAGAGTCTGTCCTTTTATTCTGACAATTGAGAGCAGTGTCCTTATTGCTCTTACATTAAATTTTTTGTTATCATTATTCTATAATCGCGTGAAGATTATTATGATCACTGAGTACACCAAGACCCCCGAAAGGCCCCATTACAGACGCTGTCCATCAGCGTATTTTAATGCTGTTGACTCATTCACCATGTCTCCCACCACACACCCCGTTACAGTCGCTGTCCATATGCTTGTAGTAAGATGCTGTTGAAACACTACTTCTCTTCTCTGTGTTGTACAGCCCTCCCCATGCTCCCACCACCCCACACAGTATAAATGCTAATCCTAATGCGCCCTTCCTTTCTGCCCGCCCTTAACCCTCCCTTCCCACCCACCACGACCAGTCCCTTTCCTTTTGGTAACTGTTAGTCCACTCTAGGCTTCTGTGATTCTGCTGCTATTTATATCCTTCAGTTTCTCTTTGTTTTTATAATCCACACATGAGTGAAATTATTTGGTACTTATCTTTCTTTGCCTGGCCTATTTCACTGAGAATAGTACCCTCTTGCTCCATCCACGTTGTTGCAAATGGTAGGATTTGTTTTCTTCTTACGGCTGCTTACTGCACTTTTTAAACTGGATTTCTGTCTTCTCTTTTGTCTGTAGTTTCGCTATGTGCTTTCACCATTGCTCTCCTGGTTATGAGCAATAGCTTTGTTTTAATCGATATGTATCTGTATCTATCTATCTGTCTGTCTGTCTGTCTGTATATCAGTCCAACCTGCTGTCTTTCTTACTATCTATGTATCTATGTATCTATCTATCTATGTATCTATCCATCTATCTATCATCTATATATGATCTATCTATCTGCCTATCTGTGTATGTATCTGTCTATACTTCTATCTTTCTTTCTATCCATCTATCTCTCTATCTCTCTATCTTTTTATCATCTATCTCTCATGCCTCTCTTCTATCTATGTATCTATCTATCATCTACCTTCTATCTATCTATGTATCTAACTATCTATCTATCTATCTATCTATCTATCTATCTATCTATCTATCTATCTATCTGTCTGTCTATCTATCTATCAATCTATCTATCTATCTATCTATCTATCTATCTATCTATCTATCTATCTATCTATCTATCTATCTATCCGTCTATCTATCTATCTATCTATCTATGAATGAATCACATTTTTTTCCACCTATCTATCCTTATGTACAGAACAGTTAACAAAATCGCCTATGTCACTTTATATATATGCTTCCAAAAATCTTGCACGGTAACTAGGCCATAGGGAGAGCACTGAGTTCATTGAGAAACCTGAAGGTCGAGTCAGCCACGTGTGCTTACAAAACCAGTAAATGGTGTTGCACGGACTTGCACCCATATCTCCGTCCTCTGTCCTCTTTGAACTCCTTCTCGCTTCCTGACTGTATTTAGCCACATTCAATTACTAAGTGCTCCCTGAAGACCACAAGTATCCCTCCTCTGGGTTTGTTGAAGACAGAAATGTATACATGGTGCTTTGCTCACCACCAAGTTTGAGGGACATCGGTGGGAGCACCGCTGATAGGAGGATGGACAAATAAAAAGGAACACCTATTTATAGACAGGAGCAGTTGGGAGCAATGAGAGTGTTGTGGAGTTACGTGTTTGTTTGAGTGTCCAAACTTCCCTCTTTAGGTGGTTATTACTTCTTTACATTCAAGAACATTACAAAACCCACTGATTTGAAAAGAACAGATGCATATTATTACAGCAATTCAGTTGTTGAGGTGATAAAAAATGAGAAGGACTTTGCTGTACCACTAAATCTATGGCTGGGCACTGCTAATATCAAACAAAAAGAATTCACGGTTGCAAGATAGGTCTATTTACTACTGACTGTCTCGGGGGCACAGACAGAAATCATTTGACTCATTGTTTGTTTTTCAGATTCACTTGTTTTGGGTACCTCTCCCCACCCCTTCTGCTTGTAGTTTGTCTGTGTCCTAGGATCTCAAGTGAGTCTCCAATAAGTGAGCACGTAATTGTTCTTGAGTTTTCATCCCTTCCTCTAACCAAGTGTCTTTTGATTGGAGCACTCAGAGTCTCTCCTTTTATTCTGACAATTGAGAGCAGTGTCCTTATTGCTCTTACATTAAATTTTTTGTTATCATTATTCTATAATCGCGTGAAGATCATTATGATCACTGAGTACACCAAGACCCCCGAAAGGCCCCATTACAGACGCTGTCCATCAGCGTAGTTGGATGCTGTTGACTCCTTCACCTTGTCTCCCACCACACACCCCGTTACAGTCGCTGTCCATATGCTTGTAGTAAGATGCTGTTGAAACACTACTTCTCTTCTCTGTGTTGTACAGCCCTCCCCATGCTCCCACCACCCCACACAGTATAAATGCTAATCCTAACGCGCCCTTTCTTTCTGCCCGCCCTTATCCCTCCCTTCCCACCCACCATGCCCAGTCCCTTTCCTTTTGGTAACTGTTAGTCCACTCTCGGCTTCTGTGATTCTGCTGCTATTTATATCCTTCAGTTTCTCTTTGTTTTTATATTCCACACATGAGTGAAATCATTTGGTACTTATCTTTCTTTGCCTGGCCTATTTCACTGAGCATAGTACCCTCTTGCTCCATCCACGTTGTTGAAAAGGTAGGATTTGTTTTCTTCTTACGGCTGCTTACTGCACTTTTTAAACTGGATTTCTGTCTTCTCTTTTGTCTGTAGTTTCGCTATGTGCTTTCACCATTGCTCTCCTGGTTATGAGCAATAGCTTTGTTTTAATCGATATGTATCTGTATCTATCTATCTGTCTGTCTGTCTGTCTGTATATCAGTCCAACCTGCTATCTTTCTTACTATCTATGTATCTATGTATCTATCTATCTATGTATCTATCCATCTATCTATCATCTATATATGATCTATCTATCTGCCTATCTGTGTATGTATCTGTCTATACTTCTATCTTTCTTTCTATCCATCTATCTCTCTATCTCTCTATCTTTTTATCATCTATCTCTCATGCCTCTCTTCTATCTATGTATCTATCTATCATCTACCTTCTATCTATCTATGTATCTAACTATCTATCTATCTATCTATCTATCTATCTATCTATCTGTCTGTCTGTCTGTCTGTCTATCTATCTATCTATCTATCTATCTATCTATCTATCTATCCGTCTATCTATCTATCTATCTTTCTATGAATGAATCACATTTTTTTCCACCTATCTATCCTTATGTACAGAACAGTTAACAAAATCGCCTATGTCACTTTATATATATGCTTCCAAAAATCTTGCAAGGTAACTAGGCCATAGGGAGAGCACTGAGTTCATTGAGAAACCTGAAGGTCGAGTCAGCCACGTGTGCTTACAAAACCAGTAAATGGTGTTGCACGGACTTGCACCCATATCTCCGTCCTCTGTCCTCTTTGAACTCCTTCTCGCTTCCTGACTGTATTTAGCCACATTCAATTACTAAGTGCTCCCTGAAGACCACAAGTATCCCTCCTCTGGGTTTGTTGAAGACAGAAATGTATACATGGTGCTTTGCTCACCACCAAGTTTGAGGGACATCGGTGGGAGCACCGCTGATAGGAGGATGGACAAATAAAAAGGAACACCTATTTATAGACAGGAGCAGTTGGGAGCAATGAGAGTGTTGTGGAGTTACGTGTTTGTTTGAGTGTCCAAACTTCCCTCTTTAGGTGGTTATTACTTCTTTACATTCAAGAACATTACAAAACCCACTGATTTGAAAAGAACAGATGCATATTATTACAGCAATTCAGTTGTTGAGGTGATAAAAAATGAGAAGGACTTTGCTGTACCACTAAATCTATGGCTGGGCACTGCTAATATCAAACAAAAAGAATTCACGGTGGCAAGATAGGTCTATTTACTACTGACTGTCTCGGGGGCACAGACAGAAATCATTTGACTCATTGTTTGTTTTTCAGATTCACTTGTTTTGGGTACCTCTCCCCACCCCTTCTGCTTGTAGTTTGTCTGTGTCCTAGGATCTCAAGTGAGTCTCCAATAAGTGAGCACGTACTTGTTCTTGAGTTTTCATCCCTTCCTCTAACCAAGTGTCTTTTGATTGGAGCACTCAGAGTCTGTCCTTTTATTCTGACAATTGAGAGCAGTGTCCTTATTGCTCTTACATTAAATTTTTTGTTATCATTATTCTATAATCGCGTGAAGATTATTATGATCACTGAGTACACCAAGACCCCCGAAAGGCCCCATTACAGACGCTGTCCATCAGCGTATTTTAATGCTGTTGACTCATTCACCATGTCTCCCACCACACACCCCGTTACAGTCGCTGTCCATATGCTTGTAGTAAGATGCTGTTGAAACACTACTTCTCTTCTCTGTGTTGTACAGCCCTCCCCATGCTCCCACCACCCCACACAGTATAAATGCTAATCCTAATGCGCCCTTCCTTTCTGCCCGCCCTTAACCCTCCCTTCCCACCCACCACGACCAGTCCCTTTCCTTTTGGTAACTGTTAGTCCACTCTAGGCTTCTGTGATTCTGCTGCTATTTATATCCTTCAGTTTCTCTTTGTTTTTATAATCCACACATGAGTGAAATTATTTGGTACTTATCTTTCTTTGCCTGGCCTATTTCACTGAGAATAGTACCCTCTTGCTCCATCCACGTTGTTGCAAATGGTAGGATTTGTTTTCTTCTTACGGCTGCTTACTGCACTTTTTAAACTGGATTTCTGTCTTCTCTTTTGTCTGTAGTTTCGCTATGTGCTTTCACCATTGCTCTCCTGGTTATGAGCAATAGCTTTGTTTTAATCGATATGTATCTGTATCTATCTATCTGTCTGTCTGTCTGTCTGTATATCAGTCCAACCTGCTATCTTTCTTACTATCTATGTATCTATGTATCTATCTATCTATGTATCTATCCATCTATCTATCATCTATATATGATCTATCTATCTGCCTATCTGTGTATGTATCTGTCTATACTTCTATCTTTCTTTCTATCCATCTATCTCTCTATCTCTCTATCTTTTTATCATCTATCTCTCATGCCTCTCTTCTATCTATGTATCTATCTATCATCTACCTTCTATCTATCTATGTATCTAACTATCTATCTATCTATCTATCTATCTATCTATCTATCTGTCTGTCTGTCTGTCTGTCTGTCTGTCTATCTATCTATCTATCTATCTATCTATCTATCTATCTATCTATCCGTCTATCTATCTATCTATCTTTCTATGAATGAATCACATTTTTTTCCACCTATCTATCCTTATGTACAGAACAGTTAACAAAATCGCCTATGTCACTTTATATATATGCTTCCAAAAATCTTGCAAGGTAACTAGGCCATAGGGAGAGCACTGAGTTCATTGAGAAACCTGAAGGTCGAGTCAGCCACGTGTGCTTACAAAACCAGTAAATGGTGTTGCACGGACTTGCACCCATATCTCCGTCCTCTGTCCTCTTTGAACTCCTTCTCGCTTCCTGACTGTATTTAGCCACATTCAATTACTAAGTGCTCCCTGAAGACCACAAGTATCCCTCCTCTGGGTTTGTTGAAGACAGAAATGTATACATGGTGCTTTGCTCACCACCAAGTTTGAGGGACATCGGTGGGAGCACCGCTGATAGGAGGATGGACAAATAAAAAGGAACACCTATTTATAGACAGGAGCAGTTGGGAGCAATGAGAGTGTTGTGGAGTTACGTGTTTGTTTGAGTGTCCAAACTTCCCTCTTTAGGTGGTTATTACTTCTTTACATTCAAGAACATTACAAAACCCACTGATTTGAAAAGAACAGATGCATATTATTACAGCAATTCAGTTGTTGAGGTGATAAAAAATGAGAAGGACTTTGCTGTACCACTAAATCTATGGCTGGGCACTGCTAATATCAAACAAAAAGAATTCACGGTGGCAAGATAGGTCTATTTACTACTGACTGTCTCGGGGGCACAGACAGAAATCATTTGACTCATTGTTTGTTTTTCAGATTCACTTGTTTTGGGTACCTCTCCCCACCCCTTCTGCTTGTAGTTTGTCTGTGTCCTAGGATCTCAAGTGAGTCTCCAATAAGTGAGCACGTACTTGTTCTTGAGTTTTCATCCCTTCCTCTAACCAAGTGTCTTTTGATTGGAGCACTCAGAGTCTGTCCTTTTATTCTGACATTTGAGAGCAGTGTCCTTATTGCTCTTACATTAAATTTTTTGTTATCATTATTCTATAATCGCGTGAAGATCATTATGATCACTGAGTACACCAAGACCCCCGAAAGGCCCCATTACAGACGCTGTCCATCAGCGTATTTGGATGCTGTTGACTCATTCACCATGTCTCCCACCACACACCCCGTTACAGTCGCTGTCCATATGCTTGTAGTAAGATGCTGTTGAAACACTACTTCTCTTCTCTGTGTTGTACAGCCCTCCCCATGCTCCCACCACCCCACACAGTATAAATGCTAATCCTAATGCGCCCTTCCTTTCTGCCCGCCCTTAACCCTCCCTTCCCACCCACCATGACCAGTCCCTTTCCTTTTGGTAACTGTTAGTCCACTCTAGGCTTCTGTGATTCTGCTGCTATTTATATCCTTCAGTTTCTCTTTGTTTTTATAATCCACACATGAGTGAAATCATTTGGTACTTATCTTTCTTTGCCTGGCCTATTTCACTGAGAATAGTACCCTCTTGCTCCATCCACGTTGTTGCAAATGGTAGGATTTGTTTTCTTCTTACGGCTGCTTACTGCACTTTTTAAACTGGATTTCTGTCTTCTCTTTTGTCTGTAGTTTCGCTATGTGCTTTCACCATTGCTCTCCTGGTTATGAGCAATAGCTTTGTTTTAATCGATATGTATCTGTATCTATCTATCTGTCTGTCTGTCTGTCTGTATATCAGTCCAACCTGCTATCTTTCTTACTATCTATGTATCTATGGATCTATCTATCTGTGTATCTATCCATCTATCTATCATCTATATATCATCTATCTATCTGCCTATCTGCGTATGTATCTGTCTATCCTTCTATCTTTCTTTCTATCCATCTATCTCTCTATCTCTCTATCTTTTTATCATCTATCTCTCATGCCTCTCTTCTATCTATGTATCTATCTATCATCTACCTTCTATCTATCTATGTATCTAACTATCTATCTATCTATCTATCTATCTGTCTATCTATCTATCAATCTATCTATCTATCTATCTATCTATCTATCTATCTATCTATCTATCTATCTATCCGTCTATCTATCTATCTATCTATCTATGAATGAATCACATTTTTTTCCACCTATCTATCCTTATGTACAGAACAGTTAACAAAATCGCCTATGTCACTTTATATATATGCTTCCAAAAATCTTGCACGGTAACTAGGCCATAGGGAGAGCACTGAGTTCATTGAGAAAGCTGAAGGTCGAGTCAGCCACGTGTGCTTACAAAACCAGTAATTGGTGTTGCACGGACTTGCACCCATATCTCCGTCCTCTGTCCTCTTTGAACTCCTTCTCGCTTCCTGACTGTATTTAGCCACATTCAATTACTAAGTGCTCCCTGAAGACCACAAGTATCCCTCCTCTTGGTTTGTTGAAGACAGAAATGTATACATGGTGCTTTGCTCACCACCAAGTTTGAGGGACATCGGTGGGAGCACCGCTGATAGGAGGATGGACAAATAAAAAGGAACACCTATTTATAGACAGGAGCAGTTGGGAGCAATGAGAGTGTTGTGGAGTTACGTGTTTGTTTGAGTGTCCAAACTTCCCTCTTTAGGTGGTTATTACTTCTTTACATTCAAGAACATTACAAAACCCACTGATTTGAAAAGACCAGATGCATATTATTACAGCAATTCAGTTGTTGAGGTGATAAAAAATGAGAAGGACTTTGCTGTACCACTAAATCTATGGCTGGGCACTGCTAATATCAAACAAAAAGAATTCACGGTGGCAAGATAGGTCTATTTACTACTGACTGTCTCGGGGGCACAGACAGAAATCATTTGACTCATTGTTTGTTTTTCAGATTCACTTGTTTTGGGTACCTCTCCCCACCCCTTCTGCTTGTAGTTTGTCTGTGTCCTAGGATCTCAAGTGAGTCTCCAATAAGTGAGCACGTAATTGTTCTTGAGTTTTCATCCCTTCCTCTAACCAAGTGTCTTTTGATTGGAGCACTCAGAGTCTCTCCTTTTATTCTGACAATTGAGAGCAGTGTCCTTATTGCTCTTACATTAAATTTTTTGTTATCATTATTCTATAATCGCGTGAAGATCATTATGATCACTGAGTACACCAAGACCCCCGAAAGGCCCCATTACAGACGCTGTCCATCAGCGTAGTTGGATGCTGTTGACTCCTTCACCTAGTCTCCCACCACACACCCCGTTACAGTCGCTGTCCATATGCTTGTAGTAAGATGCTGTTGAAACACTACTTCTCTTCTCTGTGTTGTACAGCCCTCCCCATGCTCCCACCACCCCACACAGTATAAATGCTAATCCTAACGCGCCCTTTCTTTCTGCCCGCCCTTATCCCTCCCTTCCCACCCACCATGCCCAGTCCCTTTCCTTTTGGTAACTGTTAGTCCACTCTCGGCTTCTGTGATTCTGCTGCTATTTATATCCTTCAGTTTCTCTTTGTTTTTATATTCCACACATGAGTGAAATCATTTGGTACTTATCTTTCTTTGCCTGGCCTATTTCACTGAGCATAGTACCATCTTGCTCCATCCACGTTGTTGCAAAAGGTAGGATTTGTTTTCTTCTTACGGCTGCTTACTGCCCTTTTTAAACTGGATTTCTGTCTTCTCTTTTGTCTGTAGTTTCGCTATGTGCTTTCACCATTGCTCTCCTGGTTATGAGCAATAGCTTTGTTTTAATCGATATGTATCTGTATCTATCTATCTGTCTGTCTGTCTGTCTGTATATCAGTGCAACCTGCTATCTTTCTTACTATCTATGTATCTATGTATCTATCTATCTATGTATCTATCCATCTATCTATCATCTATATATGATCTATCTATCTGCCTATCTGTGTATGTATCTGTCTATACTTCTATCTTTCTTTCTATCCATCTATCTCTCTATCTCTCTATCTTTTTATCATCTATCTCTCATGCCTCTCTTCTATCTATGTATCTATCTATCATCTACCTTCTATCTATCTATGTATCTAACTATCTATCTATCTGTCTATCTATCTATCTATCTATCTATCTATCTATCTATCTGTCTATCTATCTATCTATCTATCTATCTATCTATCTATCTATCTATCTATCTATCTATCCATCTATCTATCTATCTATATATCTATGAATGAATCACATTTTTATCCACCTATCTATCCTTATGTACAGAACAATTAACAAAATCGCCTATGTCACTTTATATATATGCTTCCAAAAATCTTGCAAGGTAACTAGGCCATAGGGAGAGCACTGAGTTCATTGAGAAAGCTGAAGGTCGAGTCAGCCACGTGTGCTTACAAAACCAGTAATTGGTGTTGCACGGACTTGCACCCATATCTCCGTCCTCTGTCCTCTTTGAACTCCTTCTCGCTTCCTGACTGTATTTAGCCACATTCAATTACTAAGTGCTCCCTGAAGACCACAAGTATCCCTCCTCTGGGTTTGTTGAAGACAGAAATGTATACATGGTGCTTTGCTCACCACCAAGTTTGAGGGACATCGGTGGGAGCACCGCTGATAGGAGGATGGACAAATAAAAAGGAACACCTATTTATAGACAGGAGCAGTTGGGAGCAATGAGAGTGTTGTGGAGTTACGTGTTTGTTTGAGTGTCCAAACTTCCCTCTTTAGGTGGTTATTACTTCTTTACATTCAAGAACATTACAAAACCCACTGATTTGAAAAGACCAGATGCATATTATTACAGCAATTCAGTTGTTGAGGTGATAAAAAATGAGAAGGACTTTGCTGTACCACTAAATCTATGGCTGGGCACTGCTAATATCAAACAAAAAGAATTCACGGTGGCAAGATAGGTCTATTTACTACTGACTGTCTCGGGGGCACAGACAGAAATCATTTGACTCATTGTTTGTTTTTCAGGTTCACTTGTTTTGGGTACCTCTCCCCACCCCTTCTGCTTGTAGTTTGTCTGTGTCCTAGGATCTCAAGTGAGTCTCCAATAAGTGAGCACGTAATTGTTCTTGAGTTTTCATCCCTTCCTCTAACCAAGTGTCTTTTGATTGGAGCACTCAGAGTCTGTCCTTTTATTCTGACAATTGAGAGCAGTGTCCTTATTGCTCTTACATTAAATTTTTTGTTATCATTATTCTATAATCGCGTGAAGATCATTATGATCACTGAGTACACCAAGACCCCCGAAAGGCCCCATTACAGACGCTGTCCATCAGCGTATTTGGATGCTGTTGACTCCTTCACCTTGTCTCCCACCACACACCCCGTTACAGTCGCTGTCCATATGCTTGTAGTAAGATGCTGTTGAAACACTACTTCTCTTCTCTGTGTTGTACAGCCCTCCCCATGCTCCCACCACCCCACACAGTATAAATGCTAATCCTAACGCGCCCTTTCTTTCTGCCCGCCCTTATCCCTCCCTTCCCACCCACCATGCCCAGTCCCTTTCCTTTTGGTAACTGTTAGTCCACTCTCGGCTTCTGTGATTCTGCTGCTATTTATATCCTTCAGTTTCTCTTTGTTTTTATATTCCACACATGAGTGAAATCATTTGGTACTTATCTTTCTTTGCCTGGCCTATTTCACTGAGCATAGTACCCTCTTGCTCCATCCACGTTGTTGCAAAAGGTAGGATTTGTTTTCTTCTTACGGCTGCTTACTGCCCTTTTTAAACTGGATTTCTGTCTTCTCTTTTGTCTGTAGTTTCGCTATGTGCTTTCACCAATGCTCTCCTGGTTATGAGCAATAGCTTTGTTTTAATCGATATGTATCTGTATCTATCTATCTGTCTGTCTGTCTGTCTGTATATCAGTCCAACCTGCTATCTTTCTTACTATCTATGTATCTATGGATCTATCTATATATGTATCTATCCATCTATCTATCATCTATATATCATCTATCTATCTGCCTATCTGCGTATGTATCTGTCTATCCTTCTATCTTTCTTTCTATCCATCTATCTCTCTATCTCTCTATCTTTTTATCATCTATCTCTCATGCCTCTCTTCTATCTATGTATCTATCTATCATCTACCTTCTATCTATCTATGTATCTATCTATCTATCTATCTATCTATCTATCTATCTATCTATCTATCTATCTATCTATCTATCAATCTATCTATCTATCTATCTATCTATCTATCTATCTATCTATCTAACAATCTACCTATCTATCTATCTATGAATGAATCACATTTTTTTCCACCTATCTATCCTTATGTACAGAACAGTTAACAAAATCGCCTATGTCACTTTATATATATGCTTCCAAAAATCTTGCAAGGTAACTAGGCCATAGGGAGAGCACTGAGTTCATTGAGAAAGCTGAAGGTCGAGTCAGCCACGTGTGCTTACAAAACCAGTAATTGGTGTTGCACGGACTTGCACCCATATCTCCGTCCTCTGTCCTCTTTGAACTCCTTCTCGCTTCCTGACTGTATTTAGCCACATTCAATTACTAAGTGCTCCCTGAAGACCACAAGTATCCCTCCTCTGGGTTTGTTGAAGACAGAAATGTATACATGGTGCTTTGCTCACCACCAAGTTTGAGGGACATCGGTGGGAGCACCGCTGATAGGAGGATGGACAAATAAAAAGGAACACCTATTTATAGACAGGAGCAGTTGGGAGCAATGAGAGTGTTGTGGAGTTACGTGTTTGTTTGAGTGTCCAAACTTCCCTCTTTAGGTGGTTATTACTTCTTTACATTCAAGAACATTACAAAACCCACTGATTTGAAAAGACCAGATGCATATTATTACAGCAATTCAGTTGTTGAGGTGATAAAAAATGAGAAGGACTTTGCTGTACCACTAAATCTATGGCTGGGCACTGCTAATATCAAACAAAAAGAATTCACGGTGGCAAGATAGGTCTATTTACTACTGACTGTCTCGGGGGCACAGACAGAAATCATTTGACTCATTGTTTGTTTTTCAGATTCACTTGTTTTGGGTACCTCTCCCCACCCCTTCTGCTTGTAGTTTGTCTGTGTCCTAGGATCTCAAGTGAGTCTCCAATAAGTGAGCACGTACTTGTTCTTGAGTTTTCATCCCTTCCTCTAACCAAGTGTCTTTTGATTGGAGCACTCAGAGTCTGTCCTTTTATTCTGACAATTGAGAGCAGTGTCCTTATTGCTCTTACATTAAATTTTTTGTTATCATTATTCTATAATCGCGTGAAGATCATTATGATCACTGAGTACACCAAGACCCCCGAAAGGCCCCATTACAGACGCTGTCCATCAGCGTAGTTGGATGCTGTTGACTCCTTCACCTTGTCTCCCACCACACACCCCGTTACAGTCGCTGTCCATATGCTTGTAGTAAGATGCTGTTGAAACACTACTTCTCTTCTCTGTGTTGTACAGCCCTCCCCATGCTCCCACCACCCCACACAGTATAAATGCTAATCCTAACGCGCCCTTTCTTTCTGCCCGCCCTTATCCCTCCCTTCCCACCCACCATGCCCAGTCCCTTTCCTTTTGGTAACTGTTAGTCCACTCTCGGCTTCTGTGATTCTGCTGCTATTTATATCCTTCAGTTTCTCTTTGTTTTTATATTCCACACATGAGTGAAATCATTTGGTACTTATCTTTCTTTGCCTGGCCTATTTCACTGAGCATAGTACCATCTTGCTCCATCCACGTTGTTGCAAAAGGTAGGATTTGTTTTCTTCTTACGGCTGCTTACTGCCCTTTTTAAACTGGATTTCTGTCTTCTCTTTTGTCTGTAGTTTCGCTATGTGCTTTCACCATTGCTCTCCTGGTTATGAGCAATAGCTTTGTTTTAATCGATATGTATCTGTATCTATCTATCTGTCTGTCTGTCTGTCTGTATATCAGTGCAACCTGCTATCTTTCTTACTATCTATGTATCTATGTATCTATCTATCTATGTATCTATCCATCTATCTATCATCTATATATGATCTATCTATCTGCCTATCTGTGTATGTATCTGTCTATACTTCTATCTTTCTTTCTATCCATCTATCTCTCTATCTCTCTATCTTTTTATCATCTATCTCTCATGCCTCTCTTCTATCTATGTATCTATCTATCATCTACCTTCTATCTATCTATGTATCTAACTATCTATCTATCTGTCTATCTATCTATCTATCTATCTATCTATCTATCTATCTGTCTATCTATCTATCTATCTATCTATCTATCTATCTATCTATCTATCTATCTATCTATCTATCCATCTATCTATCTATCTATATATCTATGAATGAATCACATTTTTATCCACCTATCTATCCTTATGTACAGAACAATTAACAAAATCGCCTATGTCACTTTATATATATGCTTCCAAAAATCTTGCAAGGTAACTAGGCCATAGGGAGAGCACTGAGTTCATTGAGAAAGCTGAAGGTCGAGTCAGCCACGTGTGCTTACAAAACCAGTAATTGGTGTTGCACGGACTTGCACCCATATCTCCGTCCTCTGTCCTCTTTGAACTCCTTCTCGCTTCCTGACTGTATTTAGCCACATTCAATTACTAAGTGCTCCCTGAAGACCACAAGTATCCCTCCTCTGGGTTTGTTGAAGACAGAAATGTATACATGGTGCTTTGCTCACCACCAAGTTTGAGGGACATCGGTGGGAGCACCGCTGATAGGAGGATGGACAAATAAAAAGGAACACCTATTTATAGACAGGAGCAGTTGGGAGCAATGAGAGTGTTGTGGAGTTACGTGTTTGTTTGAGTGTCCAAACTTCCCTCTTTAGGTGGTTATTACTTCTTTACATTCAAGAACATTACAAAACCCACTGATTTGAAAAGACCAGATGCATATTATTACAGCAATTCAGTTGTTGAGGTGATAAAAAATGAGAAGGACTTTGCTGTACCACTAAATCTATGGCTGGGCACTGCTAATATCAAACAAAAAGAATTCACGGTGGCAAGATAGGTCTATTTACTACTGACTGTCTCGGGGGCACAGACAGAAATCATTTGACTCATTGTTTGTTTTTCAGGTTCACTTGTTTTGGGTACCTCTCCCCACCCCTTCTGCTTGTAGTTTGTCTGTGTCCTAGGATCTCAAGTGAGTCTCCAATAAGTGAGCACGTAATTGTTCTTGAGTTTTCATCCCTTCCTCTAACCAAGTGTCTTTTGATTGGAGCACTCAGAGTCTGTCCTTTTATTCTGACAATTGAGAGCAGTGTCCTTATTGCTCTTACATTAAATTTTTTGTTATCATTATTCTATAATCGCGTGAAGATCATTATGATCACTGAGTACACCAAGACCCCCGAAAGGCCCCATTACAGACGCTGTCCATCAGCGTATTTGGATGCTGTTGACTCCTTCACCTTGTCTCCCACCACACACCCCGTTACAGTCGCTGTCCATATGCTTGTAGTAAGATGCTGTTGAAACACTACTTCTCTTCTCTGTGTTGTACAGCCCTCCCCATGCTCCCACCACCCCACACAGTATAAATGCTAATCCTAACGCGCCCTTTCTTTCTGCCCGCCCTTATCCCTCCCTTCCCACCCACCATGCCCAGTCCCTTTCCTTTTGGTAACTGTTAGTCCACTCTCGGCTTCTGTGATTCTGCTGCTATTTATATCCTTCAGTTTCTCTTTGTTTTTATATTCCACACATGAGTGAAATCATTTGGTACTTATCTTTCTTTGCCTGGCCTATTTCACTGAGCATAGTACCCTCTTGCTCCATCCACGTTGTTGCAAAAGGTAGGATTTGTTTTCTTCTTACGGCTGCTTACTGCCCTTTTTAAACTGGATTTCTGTCTTCTCTTTTGTCTGTAGTTTCGCTATGTGCTTTCACCAATGCTCTCCTGGTTATGAGCAATAGCTTTGTTTTAATCGATATGTATCTGTATCTATCTATCTGTCTGTCTGTCTGTCTGTATATCAGTCCAACCTGCTATCTTTCTTACTATCTATGTATCTATGTATCTATCTATCTATGTATCTATCCATCTATCTATCATCTATATATGATCTATCTATCTGCCTATCTGTGTATGTATCTGTCTATACTTCTATCTTTCTTTCTATCCATCTATCTCTCTATCTCTCTATCTTTTTATCATCTATCTCTCATGCCTCTCTTCTATCTATGTATCTATCTATCATCTACCTTCTATCTATCTATGTATCTAACTATCTATCTATCTGTCTATCTATCTATCTATCTATCTATCTATCTATCTATCTATCTATCTGTCTGTCTATCTATCTATCTATCTATCTATCTATCTATCTATCTATCTATCTATCCGTCTATCTATCTATCTATATATCTATGAATGAATCACATTTTTTTCCACCTATCTATCCTTATGTACAGAACAATTAACAAAATCGCCTATGTCACTTTATATATATGCTTCCAAAAATCTTGCAAGGTAACTAGGCCATAGGGAGAGCACTGAGTTCATTGAGAAAGCTGAAGATCGAGTCAGCCACGTGTGCTTACAAAACCAGTAATTGGTGTTGCACGGACTTGCACCCATATCTCCGTCCTCTGTCCTCTTTGAACTCCTTCTCGCTTCCTGACTGTATTTAGCCACATTCAATTACTAAGTGCTCCCTGAAGACCACAAGTATCCCTCCTCTGGGTTTGTTGAAGACAGAAATGTATACATGGTGCTTTGCTCACCACCAAGTTTGAGGGACATCGGTGGGAGCACCGCTGATAGGAGGATGGACAAATAAAAAGGAACACCTATTTATAGACAGGAGCAGTTGGGAGCAATGAGAGTGTTGTGGAGTTACGTGTTTGTTTGAGTGTCCAAACTTCCCTCTTTAGGTGGTTATTACTTCTTTACATTCAAGAACATTACAAAACCCACTGATTTGAAAAGACCAGATGCATATTATTACAGCAATTCAGTTGTTGAGGTGATAAAAAATGAGAAGGACTTTGCTGTACCACTAAATCTATGGCTGGGCACTGCTAATATCAAACAAAAAGAATTCACGGTGGCAAGATAGGTCTATTTACTACTGACTGTCTCGGGGGCACAGACAGAAATCATTTGACTCATTGTTCGTTTTTCAGGTTCACTTGTTTTGGGTACCTCTCCCCAACCCTTCTGCTTGTAGTTTGTCTGTGTCCTAGGATCTCAAGTGAGTCTCCAATAAGTGAGCACGTAATTGTTCTTGAGTTTTCATCCCTTCCTCTAACCAAGTGTCTTTTGATTGGAGCACTCAGAGTCTGTCCTTTTATTCTGACAATTGAGAGCAGTGTCCTTATTGCTCTTACATTAAATTTTTTGTTATCATTATTCTATAATCGCGTGAAGATCATTATGATCACTGAGTACACCAAGACCCCCGAAAGGCCCCATTACAGACGCTGTCCATCAGCGTATTTGGATGCTGTTGACTCCTTCACCTTGTCTCCCACCACACACCCCGTTACAGTCGCTGTCCATATGCTTGTAGTAAGATGCTGTTGAAACACTACTTCTCTTCTCTGTGTTGTACAGCCCTCCCCATGCTCCCACCACCCCACACAGTATAAATGCTAATCCTAACGCGCCCTTTCTTTCTGCCCGCCCTTATCCCTCCCTTCCCACCCACCATGCCCAGTCCCTTTCCTTTTGGTAACTGTTAGTCCACTCTCGGCTTCTGTGATTCTGCTGCTATTTATATCCTTCAGTTTCTCTTTGTTTTTATATTCCACACATGAGTGAAATCATTTGGTACTTATCTTTCTTTGCCTGGCCTATTTCACTGAGCATAGTACCCTCTTGCTCCATCCACGTTGTTGCAAAAGGTAGGATTTGTTTTCTTCTTACGGCTGCTTACTGCACTTTTTAAACTGGATTTCTGTCTTCTCTTTTGTCTGTAGTTTCGCTATGTGCTTTCACCATTGCTCTCCTGGTTATGAGCAATAGCTTTGTTTTAATCGATATGTATCTGTATCTATCTATCTGTCTGTCTGTCTGTCTGTATATCAGTCCAACCTGCTATCTTTCTTACTATCTATGTATCTATGGATCTATTAATCTATATATCATCTATATATCATCTATCTATCTGCCTATCTGTGTATGTATCTGTCTATCCTTCTATCTTTCTTTCTATCCATCTATATCTCTATCTCTCTATCTTTTTATCATCTATCTCTCATGCCTCTCTTCTATCTATGTATCTATCTATCATCTACCTTCTATCTATCTATGTATCTAACTATCTATCTATCTGTCTATCTATCTATCTATCTATCTGTCTATCTATCTATCTATCTATCTATCTGTCTATCTATCTATCTATCTATCTATCTATCTATCTATCTATCTATCTATCCGTCTATCTATCTATCTATCTATCTATGAATGAATCACATTTTTTTCCACCTATCTATCCTTATGTACAGAACAATTAACAAAATCGCCTATGTCACTTTATATATATGCTTCCAAAAATCTTGCAAGGTAACTAGGCCATAGGGAGAGCACTGAGTTCATTGAGAAAGCTGAAGGTCGAGTCAGCCACGTGTGCTTACAAAACCAGTAATTGGTGTTGCACGGACTTGCACCCATATCTCCGTCCTCTGTCCTCTTTGAACTCCTTCTCGCTTCCTGACTGTATTTAGCCACATTCAATTACTAAGTGCTCCCTGAAGACCACAAGTATCCCTCCTCTGGGTTTGTTGAAGACAGAAATGTATACATGGTGCTTTGCTCACCACCAAGTTTGAGGGACATCGGTGGGAGCACCGCTGATAGGAGGATGGACAAATAAAAAGGAACACCTATTTATAGACAGGAGCAGTTGGGAGCAATGAGAGTGTTGTGGAGTTACGTGTTTGTTTGAGTGTCCAAACTTCCCTCTTTAGGTGGTTATTACTTCTTTACATTCAAGAACATTACAAAACCCACTGATTTGAAAAGACCAGATGCATATTATTACAGCAATTCAGTTGTTGAGGTGATAAAAAATGAGAAGGACTTTGCTGTACCACTAAATCTATGGCTGGGCACTGCTAATATCAAACAAAAAGAATTCACGGTGGCAAGATAGGTCTATTTACTACTGACTGTCTCGGGGGCACAGACAGAAATCATTTGACTCATTGTTTGTTTTTCAGGTTCACTTGTTTTGGGTACCTCTCCCCAACCCTTCTGCTTGTAGTTTGTCTGTGTCCTAGGATCTCAAGTGAGTCTCCAATAAGTGAGCACGTAATTGTTCTTGAGTTTTCATCCCTTCCTCTAACCAAGTGTCTTTTGATTGGAGCACTCAGAGTCTGTCCTTTTATTCTGACAATTGAGAGCAGTGTCCTTATTGCTCTTACATTAAATTTTTTGTTATCATTATTCTATAATCGCGTGAAGATCATTATGATCACTGAGTACACCAAGAACCCCGAAAGGCCCCATTACAGACGCTGTCCATCAGCGTATTTGGATGCTGTTGACTCCTTCACCTTGTCTCCCACCACACACCCCGTTACAGTGGCTGTCCATATGCTTGTAGTAAGATGCTGTTGAAACACTACTTCTCTTCTCTGTGTTGTACAGCCCTCCCCATGCTCCCACCACCCCACACAGTATAAATGCTAATCCTAATGCGCTCTTTCTTTCTGCCCGCCCTTATCACTCCCTTCCCACCCACCATGCCCAGTCCCTTTCCTTTTGGTAACTGTTAGTCCACTCTCGGCTTCTGTGATTCTGCTGCTATTTATATCCTTCAGTTTCTCTTTGTTTTTATATTCCACACATGAGTGAAATCATTTGGTACTTATCTTTCTTTGCCTGGCCTATTTCACTGAGCATAGTACCCTCTTGCTCCATCCACGTTGTTGCAAAAGGTAGGATTTGTTTTCTTCTTACGGCTGCTTACTGCACTTTTTAAAATGGATTTCTGTCTTCTCTTTTGTCTGTAGTTTCGCTATGTGCTTTCACCATTGCTCTCCTGGTTATGAGCAATAGCTTTGTTTTAATCGATATGTATCTGTATCTATCTATCTGTCTGTCTGTCTGTCTGTATATCAGTCCAACCTGCTATCTTTCTTACTATCTATGTATCTATGTATCTATCTATCTATGTATCTATCCATCTATCTATCATCTATATATGATCTATCTATCTGCCTATCTGTGTATGTATCTGTCTATACTTCTATCTTTCTTTCTATCCATCTATCTCTCTATCTCTCTATCTTTTTATCATCTATCTCTCATGCCTCTCTTCTATCTAAGTATCTATCTATCATCTACCTTCTATCTATCTATGTATCTAACTATCTATCTATCTATCTATCTATCTATCTATCTATCTATCTATCTATCTATCTATCTATCTATCTATCTATCTGTCTGTCTGTCTATCTATCTATCAATCTATCTATCTGTCTATCTATCTATCTATCTATCTATCTATCCGTCTATCTATCTATCTATCTATCTATGAATGAATCACATTTTTTTCCACCTATCTATCCTTATGTACAGAACAGTTAACAAAATCGCCTATGTCACTTTATATATATGCTTCCAAAAATCTTGCAAGGTAACTAGGCCATAGGGAGAGCACTGAGTTCATTGAGAAAGCTGAAGGTCGAGTCAGCCACGTGTGCTTACAAAACCAGTAAATGGTGTTGCACGGACTTGCACCCATATCTCCGTCCTCTGTCCTCTTTTTACTCCTTCTCGCTTCCTGACTGTATTTAGCCACATTCAATTACTAAGTGCTCCCTGAAGACCACAAGTATCCCTCCTCTGGGTTTGTTGAAGACAGAAATGTATACATGGTGCTTTGCTCACCACCAAGTTTGAGGGACATCGGTGGGAGCACCGCTGATAGGAGGATGGACAAATAAAAAGGAACACCTATTTATAGACAGGAGCAGTTGGGAGCAATGAGAGTGTTGTGGAGTTACGTGTTTGTTTGAGTGTCCAAACTTCCCTCTTTAGGTGGTTATTACTTCTTTACATTCAAGAACATTACAAAACCCACTGATTTGAAAAGAACAGATGCATATTATTACAGCAATTCAGTTGTTGAGGTGATAAAAAATGAGAAGGACTTTGCTGTACCACTAAATCTATGGCTGGGCACTGCTAATATCAAACAAAAAGAATTCACGGTGGCAAGATAGGTCTATTTACTACTGACTGTCTCGGGGGCACAGACAGAAATCATTTGACTCATTGTTTGTTTTTCAGGTTCACTTGTTTTGGGTACCTCTCCCCAACCCTTCTGCTTGTAGTTTGTCTGTGTCCTAGGATCTCAAGTGAGTCTCCAATAAGTGAGCACGTAATTGTTCTTGAGTTTTCTTCCCTTCCTCTAACCAAGTGTCTTTTGATTGGAGCACTCAGAGTCTGTCCTTTTATTCTGACAATTGAGAGCAGTGTCCTTATTGCTCTTACATTAAATTTTTTGTTATCATTATTCTATAATCGCGTGAAGATCATTATGATCACTGAGTACACCAAGACCCCCGAAAGGCCCCATTACAGACGCTGTCCATCAGCGTAGTTGGATGCTGTTGACTCCTTCACCTTGTCTCCCACCACACACCCCGTTACAGTCGCTGTCCATATGCTTGTAGTAAGATGCTGTTGAAACACTACTTCTCTTCTCTGTGTTGTACAGCCCTCCCCATGCTCCCACCACCCCACACAGTATAAATGCTAATCCTAACGTGCCCTTTCTTTCTGCCCGCCCTTATCCCTCCCTTCCCACCCACCATGCCCAGTCCCTTTCCTTTTGGTAACTGTTAGTCCACTCTCGGCTTCTGTGATTCTGCTGCTATTTATATCCTTCAGTTTCTCTTTGTTTTTATATTCCACACATGAGTGAAATCATTTGGTACTTATCTTTCTTTGCCTGGCCTATTTCACTGAGCATAGTACCCTCTTGCTCCATCCACGTTGTTGCAAAAGGTAGGATTTGTTTTCTTCTTACGGCTGCTTACTGCACTTTTTAAACTGGATTTCTGTCTTCTCTTTTGTCTGTAGTTTCGCTATGTGCTTTCACCATTGCTCTCCTGGTTATGAGCAATAGCTTTGTTTTAATCGATATGTATCTGTATCTATCTATCTGTCTGTCTGTCTGTCTGTATATCAGTCCAACCTGCTGTCTTTCTTACTATCTATGTATCTATGTATCTATCTATCTATGTATCTATCCATCTATCTATCATCTATATATGATCTATCTATCTGCCTATCTGTGTATGTATCTGTCTATACTTCTATCTTTCTTTCTATCCATCTATCTCTCTATCTCTCTATCTTTTTATCATCTATCTCTCATGCCTCTCTTCTATCTATGTATCTATCTATCATCTACCTTCTATCTATCTATGTATCTAACTATCTATCTATCTATCTATCTATCTATCTATCTATCTATCTATCTATCTATCTATCTATCTATCTATCTGTCTGTCTATCTATCTATCAATCTATCTATCTATCTATCTATCTATCTATCTATCTATCTATCTATCTATCTATCTATCTATCTATCTATCCGTCTATCTATCTATCTATCTATCTATGAATGAATCACATTTTTTTCCACCTATCTATCCTTATGTACAGAACAGTTAACAAAATCGCCTATGTCACTTTATATATATGCTTCCAAAAATCTTGCACGGTAACTAGGCCATAGGGAGAGCACTGAGTTCATTGAGAAACCTGAAGGTCGAGTCAGCCACGTGTGCTTACAAAACCAGTAAATGGTGTTGCACGGACTTGCACCCATATCTCCGTCCTCTGTCCTCTTTGAACTCCTTCTCGCTTCCTGACTGTATTTAGCCACATTCAATTACTAAGTGCTCCCTGAAGACCACAAGTATCCCTCCTCTGGGTTTGTTGAAGACAGAAATGTATACATGGTGCTTTGCTCACCACCAAGTTTGAGGGACATCGGTGGGAGCACCGCTGATAGGAGGATGGACAAATAAAAAGGAACACCTATTTATAGACAGGAGCAGTTGGGAGCAATGAGACTGTTGTGGAGTTACGTGTTTGTTTGAGTGTCCAAACTTCCCTCTTTAGGTGGTTATTACTTCTTTACATTCAAGAACATTACAAAACCCACTGATTTGAAAAGAACAGATGCATATTATTACAGCAATTCAGTTGTTGAGGTGATAAAAAATGAGAAGGACTTTGCTGTACCACTAAATCTATGGCTGGGCACTGCTAATATCAAACAAAAAGAATTCACGGTTGCAAGATAGGTCTATTTACTACTGACTGTCTCGGGGGCACAGACAGAAATCATTTGACTCATTGTTTGTTTTTCAGATTCACTTGTTTTGGGTACCTCTCCCCACCCCTTCTGCTTGTAGTTTGTCTGTGTCCTAGGATCTCAAGTGAGTCTCCAATAAGTGAGCACGTAATTGTTCTTGAGTTTTCATCCCTTCCTCTAACCAAGTGTCTTTTGATTGGAGCACTCAGAGTCTCTCCTTTTATTCTGACAATTGAGAGCAGTGTCCTTATTGCTCTTACATTAAATTTTTTGTTATCATTATTCTATAATCGCGTGAAGATCATTATGATCACTGAGTACACCAAGACCCCCGAAAGGCCCCATTACAGACGCTGTCCATCAGCGTAGTTGGATGCTGTTGACTCCTTCACCTTGTCTCCCACCACACACCCCGTTACAGTCGCTGTCCATATGCTTGTAGTAAGATGCTGTTGAAACACTACTTCTCTTCTCTGTGTTGTACAGCCCTCCCCATGCTCCCACCACCCCACACAGTATAAATGCTAATCCTAACGCGCCCTTTCTTTCTGCCCGCCCTTATCCCTCCCTTCCCACCCACCATGCCCAGTCCCTTTCCTTTTGGTAACTGTTAGTCCACTCTCGGCTTCTGTGATTCTGCTGCTATTTATATCCTTCAGTTTCTCTTTGTTTTTATATTCCACACATGAGTGAAATCATTTGGTACTTATCTTTCTTTGCCTGGCCTATTTCACTGAGCATAGTACCCTCTTGCTCCATCCACGTTGTTGAAAAGGTAGGATTTGTTTTCTTCTTACGGCTGCTTACTGCACTTTTTAAACTGGATTTCTGTCTTCTCTTTTGTCTGTAGTTTCGCTATGTGCTTTCACCATTGCTCTCCTGGTTATGAGCAATAGCTTTGTTTTAATCGATATGTATCTGTATCTATCTATCTGTCTGTCTGTCTGTCTGTATATCAGTCCAACCTGCTATCTTTCTTACTATCTATGTATTTATGTATCTATCTATCTATGTATCTATCCATCTATCTATCATCTATATATGATCTATCTATCTGCCTATCTGTGTATGTATCTGTCTATACTTCTATCTTTCTTTCTATCCATCTATCTCTCTATCTCTCTATCTTTTTATCATCTATCTCTCATGCCTCTCTTCTATCTATGTATCTATCTATCATCTACCTTCTATCTATCTATGTATCTAACTATCTATCTATCTATCTATCTATCTATCTATCTATCTGTCTGTCTGTCTGTCTGTCTATCTATCTATCTATCTATCTATCTATCTATCTATCTATCCGTCTATCTATCTATCTATCTTTCTATGAATGAATCACATTTTTTTCCACCTATCTATCCTTATGTACAGAACAGTTAACAAAATCGCCTATGTCACTTTATATATATGCTTCCAAAAATCTTGCAAGGTAACTAGGCCATAGGGAGAGCACTGAGTTCATTGAGAAACCTGAAGGTCGAGTCAGCCACGTGTGCTTACAAAACCAGTAAATGGTGTTGCACGGACTTGCACCCATATCTCCGTCCTCTGTCCTCTTTGAACTCCTTCTCGCTTCCTGACTGTATTTAGCCACATTCAATTACTAAGTGCTCCCTGAAGACCACAAGTATCCCTCCTCTGGGTTTGTTGAAGACAGAAATGTATACATGGTGCTTTGCTCACCACCAAGTTTGAGGGACATCGGTGGGAGCACCGCTGATAGGAGGATGGACAAATAAAAAGGAACACCTATTTATAGACAGGAGCAGTTGGGAGCAATGAGAGTGTTGTGGAGTTACGTGTTTGTTTGAGTGTCCAAACTTCCCTCTTTAGGTGGTTATTACTTCTTTACATTCAAGAACATTACAAAACCCACTGATTTGAAAAGAACAGATGCATATTATTACAGCAATTCAGTTGTTGAGGTGATAAAAAATGAGAAGGACTTTGCTGTACCACTAAATCTATGGCTGGGCACTGCTAATATCAAACAAAAAGAATTCACGGTGGCAAGATAGGTCTATTTACTACTGACTGTCTCGGGGGCACAGACAGAAATCATTTGACTCATTGTTTGTTTTTCAGATTCACTTGTTTTGGGTACCTCTCCCCACCCCTTCTGCTTGTAGTTTGTCTGTGTCCTAGGATCTCAAGTGAGTCTCCAATAAGTGAGCACGTACTTGTTCTTGAGTTTTCATCCCTTCCTCTAACCAAGTGTCTTTTGATTGGAGCACTCAGAGTCTGTCCTTTTATTCTGACAATTGAGAGCAGTGTCCTTATTGCTCTTACATTAAATTTTTTGTTATCATTATTCTATAATCGCGTGAAGATCATTATGATCACTGAGTACACCAAGACCCCCGAAAGGCCCCATTACAGACGCTGTCCATCAGCGTAGTTGGATGCTGTTGACTCCTTCACCTTGTCTCCCACCACACACCCCGTTACAGTCGCTGTCCATATGCTTGTAGTAAGATGCTGTTGAAACACTACTTCTCTTCTCTGTGTTGTACAGCCCTCCCCATGCTCCCACCACCCCACACAGTATAAATGCTAATCCTAACGCGCCCTTTCTTTCTGCCCGCCCTTATCCCTCCCTTCCCACCCACCATGCCCAGTCCCTTTCCTTTTGGTAACTGTTAGTCCACTCTCGGCTTCTGTGATTCTGCTGCTATTTATATCCTTCAGTTTCTCTTTGTTTTTATATTCCACACATGAGTGAAATCATTTGGTACTTATCTTTCTTTGCCTGGCCTATTTCACTGAGCATAGTACCCTCTTGCTCCATCCACGTTGTTGAAAAGGTAGGATTTGTTTTCTTCTTACGGCTGCTTACTGCACTTTTTAAACTGGATTTCTGTCTTCTCTTTTGTCTGTAGTTTCGCTATGTGCTTTCACCATTGCTCTCCTGGTTATGAGCAATAGCTTTGTTTTAATCGATATGTATCTGTATCTATCTATCTGTCTGTCTGTCTGTCTGTATATCAGTCCAACCTGCTATCTTTCTTACTATCTATGTATCTATGTATCTATCTATCTATGTATCTATCCATCTATCTATCATCTATATATGATCTATCTATCTGCCTATCTGTGTATGTATCTGTCTATACTTCTATCTTTCTTTCTATCCATCTATCTCTCTATCTCTCTATCTTTTTATCATCTATCTCTCATGCCTCTCTTCTATCTATGTATCTATCTATCATCTACCTTCTATCTATCTATGTATCTAACTATCTATCTATCTATCTATCTATCTATCTATCTATCTGTCTGTCTGTCTGTCTGTCTATCTATCTATCTATCTATCTATCTATCTATCTATCTATCCGTCTATCTATCTATCTATCTTTCTATGAATGAATCACATTTTTTTCCACCTATCTATCCTTATGTACAGAACAGTTAACAAAATCGCCTATGTCACTTTATATATATGCTTCCAAAAATCTTGCAAGGTAACTAGGCCATAGGGAGAGCACTGAGTTCATTGAGAAACCTGAAGGTCGAGTCAGCCACGTGTGCTTACAAAACCAGTAAATGGTGTTGCACGGACTTGCACCCATATCTCCGTCCTCTGTCCTCTTTGAACTCCTTCTCGCTTCCTGACTGTATTTAGCCACATTCAATTACTAAGTGCTCCCTGAAGACCACAAGTATCCCTCCTCTGGGTTTGTTGAAGACAGAAATGTATACATGGTGCTTTGCTCACCACCAAGTTTGAGGGACATCGGTGGGAGCACCGCTGATAGGAGGATGGACAAATAAAAAGGAACACCTATTTATAGACAGGAGCAGTTGGGAGCAATGAGAGTGTTGTGGAGTTACGTGTTTGTTTGAGTGTCCAAACTTCCCTCTTTAGGTGGTTATTACTTCTTTACATTCAAGAACATTACAAAACCCACTGATTTGAAAAGAACAGATGCATATTATTACAGCAATTCAGTTGTTGAGGTGATAAAAAATGAGAAGGACTTTGCTGTACCACTAAATCTATGGCTGGGCACTGCTAATATCAAACAAAAAGAATTCACGGTGGCAAGATAGGTCTATTTACTACTGACTGTCTCGGGGGCACAGACAGAAATCATTTGACTCATTGTTTGTTTTTCAGATTCACTTGTTTTGGGTACCTCTCCCCACCCCTTCTGCTTGTAGTTTGTCTGTGTCCTAGGATCTCAAGTGAGTCTCCAATAAGTGAGCACGTACTTGTTCTTGAGTTTTCATCCCTTCCTCTAACCAAGTGTCTTTTGATTGGAGCACTCAGAGTCTGTCCTTTTATTCTGACAATTGAGAGCAGTGTCCTTATTGCTCTTACATTAAATTTTTTGTTATCATTATTCTATAATCGCGTGAAGATTATTATGATCACTGAGTACACCAAGACCCCCGAAAGGCCCCATTACAGACGCTGTCCATCAGCGTATTTTAATGCTGTTGACTCATTCACCATGTCTCCCACCACACACCCCGTTACAGTCGCTGTCCATATGCTTGTAGTAAGATGCTGTTGAAACACTACTTCTCTTCTCTGTGTTGTACAGCCCTCCCCATGCTCCCACCACCCCACACAGTATAAATGCTAATCCTAATGCGCCCTTCCTTTCTGCCCGCCCTTAACCCTCCCTTCCCACCCACCACGACCAGTCCCTTTCCTTTTGGTAACTGTTAGTCCACTCTAGGCTTCTGTGATTCTGCTGCTATTTATATCCTTCAGTTTCTCTTTGTTTTTATAATCCACACATGAGTGAAATTATTTGGTACTTATCTTTCTTTGCCTGGCCTATTTCACTGAGAATAGTACCCTCTTGCTCCATCCACGTTGTTGCAAATGGTAGGATTTGTTTTCTTCTTACGGCTGCTTACTGCACTTTTTAAACTGGATTTCTGTCTTCTCTTTTGTCTGTAGTTTCGCTATGTGCTTTCACCATTGCTCTCCTGGTTATGAGCAATAGCTTTGTTTTAATCGATATGTATCTGTATCTATCTATCTGTCTGTCTGTCTGTCTGTATATCAGTCCAACCTGCTATCTTTCTTACTATCTATGTATCTATGTATCTATCTATCTATGTATCTATCCATCTATCTATCATCTATATATGATCTATCTATCTGCCTATCTGTGTATGTATCTGTCTATACTTCTATCTTTCTTTCTATCCATCTATCTCTCTATCTCTCTATCTTTTTATCATCTATCTCTCATGCCTCTCTTCTATCTATGTATCTATCTATCATCTACCTTCTATCTATCTATGTATCTAACTATCTATCTATCTATCTATCTATCTATCTATCTATCTATCTGTCTGTCTGTCTGTCTGTCTGTCTGTCTATCTATCTATCTATCTATCTATCTATCTATCTATCTATCTATCCGTCTATCTATCTATCTATCTTTCTATGAATGAATCACATTTTTTTCCACCTATCTATCCTTATGTACAGAACAGTTAACAAAATCGCCTATGTCACTTTATATATATGCTTCCAAAAATCTTGCAAGGTAACTAGGCCATAGGGAGAGCACTGAGTTCATTGAGAAACCTGAAGGTCGAGTCAGCCACGTGTGCTTACAAAACCAGTAAATGGTGTTGCACGGACTTGCACCCATATCTCCGTCCTCTGTCCTCTTTGAACTCCTTCTCGCTTCCTGACTGTATTTAGCCACATTCAATTACTAAGTGCTCCCTGAAGACCACAAGTATCCCTCCTCTGGGTTTGTTGAAGACAGAAATGTATACATGGTGCTTTGCTCACCACCAAGTTTGAGGGACATCGGTGGGAGCACCGCTGATAGGAGGATGGACAAATAAAAAGGAACACCTATTTATAGACAGGAGCAGTTGGGAGCAATGAGAGTGTTGTGGAGTTACGTGTTTGTTTGAGTGTCCAAACTTCCCTCTTTAGGTGGTTATTACTTCTTTACATTCAAGAACATTACAAAACCCACTGATTTGAAAAGAACAGATGCATATTATTACAGCAATTCAGTTGTTGAGGTGATAAAAAATGAGAAGGACTTTGCTGTACCACTAAATCTATGGCTGGGCACTGCTAATATCAAACAAAAAGAATTCACGGTGGCAAGATAGGTCTATTTACTACTGACTGTCTCGGGGGCACAGACAGAAATCATTTGACTCATTGTTTGTTTTTCAGATTCACTTGTTTTGGGTACCTCTCCCCACCCCTTCTGCTTGTAGTTTGTCTGTGTCCTAGGATCTCAAGTGAGTCTCCAATAAGTGAGCACGTACTTGTTCTTGAGTTTTCATCCCTTCCTCTAACCAAGTGTCTTTTGATTGGAGCACTCAGAGTCTGTCCTTTTATTCTGACATTTGAGAGCAGTGTCCTTATTGCTCTTACATTAAATTTTTTGTTATCATTATTCTATAATCGCGTGAAGATCATTATGATCACTGAGTACACCAAGACCCCCGAAAGGCCCCATTACAGACGCTGTCCATCAGCGTATTTGGATGCTGTTGACTCATTCACCATGTCTCCCACCACACACCCCGTTACAGTCGCTGTCCATATGCTTGTAGTAAGATGCTGTTGAAACACTACTTCTCTTCTCTGTGTTGTACAGCCCTCCCCATGCTCCCACCACCCCACACAGTATAAATGCTAATCCTAATGCGCCCTTCCTTTCTGCCCGCCCTTAACCCTCCCTTCCCACCCACCATGACCAGTCCCTTTCCTTTTGGTAACTGTTAGTCCACTCTAGGCTTCTGTGATTCTGCTGCTATTTATATCCTTCAGTTTCTCTTTGTTTTTATAATCCACACATGAGTGAAATCATTTGGTACTTATCTTTCTTTGCCTGGCCTATTTCACTGAGAATAGTACCCTCTTGCTCCATCCACGTTGTTGCAAATGGTAGGATTTGTTTTCTTCTTACGGCTGCTTACTGCACTTTTTAAACTGGATTTCTGTCTTCTCTTTTGTCTGTAGTTTCGCTATGTGCTTTCACCATTGCTCTCCTGGTTATGAGCAATAGCTTTGTTTTAATCGATATGTATCTGTATCTATCTATCTGTCTGTCTGTCTGTCTGTATATCAGTCCAACCTGCTATCTTTCTTACTATCTATGTATCTATGGATCTATCTATCTGTGTATCTATCCATCTATCTATCATCTATATATCATCTATCTATCTGCCTATCTGCGTATGTATCTGTCTATCCTTCTATCTTTCTTTCTATCCATCTATCTCTCTATCTCTCTATCTTTTTATCATCTATCTCTCATGCCTCTCTTCTATCTATGTATCTATCTATCATCTACCTTCTATCTATCTATGTATCTAACTATCTATCTATCTATCTATCTATCTGTCTATCTATCTATCAATCTATCTATCTATCTATCTATCTATCTATCTATCTATCTATCTATCTATCTATCCGTCTATCTATCTATCTATCTATCTATGAATGAATCACATTTTTTTCCACCTATCTATCCTTATGTACAGAACAGTTAACAAAATCGCCTATGTCACTTTATATATATGCTTCCAAAAATCTTGCACGGTAACTAGGCCATAGGGAGAGCACTGAGTTCATTGAGAAAGCTGAAGGTCGAGTCAGCCACGTGTGCTTACAAAACCAGTAATTGGTGTTGCACGGACTTGCACCCATATCTCCGTCCTCTGTCCTCTTTGAACTCCTTCTCGCTTCCTGACTGTATTTAGCCACATTCAATTACTAAGTGCTCCCTGAAGACCACAAGTATCCCTCCTCTTGGTTTGTTGAAGACAGAAATGTATACATGGTGCTTTGCTCACCACCAAGTTTGAGGGACATCGGTGGGAGCACCGCTGATAGGAGGATGGACAAATAAAAAGGAACACCTATTTATAGACAGGAGCAGTTGGGAGCAATGAGAGTGTTGTGGAGTTACGTGTTTGTTTGAGTGTCCAAACTTCCCTCTTTAGGTGGTTATTACTTCTTTACATTCAAGAACATTACAAAACCCACTGATTTGAAAAGACCAGATGCATATTATTACAGCAATTCAGTTGTTGAGGTGATAAAAAATGAGAAGGACTTTGCTGTACCACTAAATCTATGGCTGGGCACTGCTAATATCAAACAAAAAGAATTCACGGTGGCAAGATAGGTCTATTTACTACTGACTGTCTCGGGGGCACAGACAGAAATCATTTGACTCATTGTTTGTTTTTCAGATTCACTTGTTTTGGGTACCTCTCCCCACCCCTTCTGCTTGTAGTTTGTCTGTGTCCTAGGATCTCAAGTGAGTCTCCAATAAGTGAGCACGTAATTGTTCTTGAGTTTTCATCCCTTCCTCTAACCAAGTGTCTTTTGATTGGAGCACTCAGAGTCTCTCCTTTTATTCTGACAATTGAGAGCAGTGTCCTTATTGCTCTTACATTAAATTTTTTGTTATCATTATTCTATAATCGCGTGAAGATCATTATGATCACTGAGTACACCAAGACCCCCGAAAGGCCCCATTACAGACGCTGTCCATCAGCGTAGTTGGATGCTGTTGACTCCTTCACCTTGTCTCCCACCACACACCCCGTTACAGTCGCTGTCCATATGCTTGTAGTAAGATGCTGTTGAAACACTACTTCTCTTCTCTGTGTTGTACAGCCCTCCCCATGCTCCCACCACCCCACACAGTATAAATGCTAATCCTAACGCGCCCTTTCTTTCTGCCCGACCTTATCCCTCCCTTCCCACCCACCATGCCCAGTCCCTTTCCTTTTGGTAACTGTTAGTCCACTCTCGGCTTCTGTGATTCTGCTGCTATTTATATCCTTCAGTTTCTCTTTGTTTTTATATTCCACACATGAGTGAAATCATTTGGTACTTATCTTTCTTTGCCTGGCCTATTTCACTGAGCATAGTACCCTCTTGCTCCATCCACGTTGTTGAAAAGGTAGGATTTGTTTTCTTCTTACGGCTGCTTACTGCACTTTTTAAACTGGATTTCTGTCTTCTCTTTTGTCTGTAGTTTCGCTATGTGCTTTCACCATTGCTCTCCTGGTTATGAGCAATAGCTTTGTTTTAATCGATATGTATCTGTATCTATCTATCTGTCTGTCTGTCTGTCTGTATATCAGTCCAACCTGCTATCTTTCTTACTATCTATGTATCTATGTATCTATCTATCTATGTATCTATCCATCTATCTATCATCTATATATGATCTATCTATCTGCCTATCTGTGTATGTATCTGTCTATACTTCTATCTTTCTTTCTATCCATCTATCTCTCTATCTCTCTATCTTTTTATCATCTATCTCTCATGCCTCTCTTCTATCTATGTATCTATCTATCATCTACCTTCTATCTATCTATGTATCTAACTATCTATCTATCTATCTATCTATCTATCTATCTATCTATCTATCTATCTGTCTGTCTGTCTGTCTGTCTATCTATCTATGTATCTATCTATCTATCTATCTATCTATCTATCTATCTATCCGTCTATCTATCTATCTATCTTTCTATGAATGAATCACATTTTTTTCCACCTATCTATCCTTATGTACAGAACAGTTAACAAAATCGCCTATGTCACTTTATATATATGCTTCCAAAAATCTTGCAAGGTAACTAGGCCATAGGGAGAGCACTGAGTTCATTGAGAAACCTGAAGGTCGAGTCAGCCACGTGTGCTTACAAAACCAGTAAATGGTGTTGCACGGACTTGCACCCATATCTCCGTCCTCTGTCCTCTTTGAACTCCTTCTCGCTTCCTGACTGTATTTAGCCACATTCAATTACTAAGTGCTCCCTGAAGACCACAAGTATCCCTCCTCTGGGTTTGTTGAAGACAGAAATGTATACATGGTGCTTTGCTCACCACCAAGTTTGAGGGACATCGGTGGGAGCACCGCTGATAGGAGGATGGACAAATAAAAAGGAACACCTATTTATAGACAGGAGCAGTTGGGAGCAATGAGAGTGTTGTGGAGTTACGTGTTTGTTTGAGTGTCCAAACTTCCCTCTTTAGGTGGTTATTACTTCTTTACATTCAAGAACATTACAAAACCCACTGATTTGAAAAGAACAGATGCATATTATTACAGCAATTCAGTTGTTGAGGTGATAAAAAATGAGAAGGACTTTGCTGTACCACTAAATCTATGGCTGGGCACTGCTAATATCAAACAAAAAGAATTCACGGTGGCAAGATAGGTCTATTTACTACTGACTGTCTCGGGGGCACAGACAGAAATCATTTGACTCATTGTTTGTTTTTCAGATTCACTTGTTTTGGGTACCTCTCCCCACCCCTTCTGCTTGTAGTTTGTCTGTGTCCTAGGATCTCAAGTGAGTCTCCAATAAGTGAGCACGTACTTGTTCTTGAGTTTTCATCCCTTCCTCTAACCAAGTGTCTTTTGATTGGAGCACTCAGAGTCTGTCCTTTTATTCTGACAATTGAGAGCAGTGTCCTTATTGCTCTTACATTAAATTTTTTGTTATCATTATTCTATAATCGCGTGAAGATCATTATGATCACTGAGTACACCAAGACCCCCGAAAGGCCCCATTACAGACGCTGTCCATCAGCGTATTTGGATGCTGTTGACTCATTCACCATGTCTCCCACCACACACCCCGTTACAGTCGCTGTCCATATGCTTGTAGTAAGATGCTGTTGAAACACTACTTCTCTTCTCTGTGTTGTACAGCCCTCCCCATGCTCCCACCACCCCACACAGTATAAATGCTAATCCTAATGCGCCCTTCCTTTCTGCCCGCCCTTAACCCTCCCTTCCCACCCACCATGACCAGTCCCTTTCCTTTTGGTAACTGTTAGTCCACTCTAGGCTTCTGTGATTCTGCTGCTATTTATATCCTTCAGTTTCTCTTTGTTTTTATAATCCACACATGAGTGAAATCATTTGGTACTTATCTTTCTTTGCCTGGCCTATTTCACTGAGAATAGTACCCTCTTGCTCCATCCACGTTGTTGCAAATGGTAGGATTTGTTTTCTTCTTACGGCTGCTTACTGCACTTTTTAAACTGGATTTCTGTCTTCTCTTTTGTCTGTAGTTTCGCTATGTGCTTTCACCATTGCTCTCCTGGTTATGAGCAATAGCTTTGTTTTAATCGATATGTATCTGTATCTATCTATCTGTCTGTCTGTCTGTCTGTATATCAGTCCAACCTGCTATCTTTCTTACTATCTATGTATCTATGTATCTATCTATCTGTGTATCTATCCATCTATCTATCATCTATATATCATCTATCTATCTGCCTATCTGCGTATGTATCTGTCTATTATTCTATCTTTCTTTCTATCCATCTATCTCTCTATCTCTCTATCTTTTTATCATCTATCTCTCATGCCTCTCTTCTATCTATGTATCTATCTATCATCTACCTTCTATCTATCTATGTATCTAACTATCTATCTATCTATCTATCTATCTGTCTATCTATCTATCAATCTATCTATCTATCTATCTATCTATCTATCTATCTATCTATCTATCTATCTATCCGTCTATCTATCTATCTATCTATCTATGAATGAATCACATTTTTTTCCACCTATCTATCCTTATGTACAGAACAGTTAACAAAATCGCCTATGTCACTTTATATATATGCTTCCAAAAATCTTGCACGGTAACTAGGCCATAGGGAGAGCACTGAGTTCATTGAGAAAGCTGAAGGTCGAGTCAGCCACGTGTGCTTACAAAACCAGTAATTGGTGTTGCACGGACTTGCACCCATATCTCCGTCCTCTGTCCTCTTTGAACTCCTTCTCGCTTCCTGACTGTATTTAGCCACATTCAATTACTAAGTGCTCCCTGAAGACCACAAGTATCCCTCCTCTTGGTTTGTTGAAGACAGAAATGTATACATGGTGCTTTGCTCACCACCAAGTTTGAGGGACATCGGTGGGAGCACCGCTGATAGGAGGATGGACAAATAAAAAGGAACACCTACTTATAGACAGGAGCAGTTGGGAGCAATGAGAGTGTTGTGGAGTTACGTGTTTGTTTGAGTGTCCAAACTTCCCTCTTTAGGTGGTTATTACTTCTTTACATTCAAGAACATTACAAAACCCACTGATTTGAAAAGACCAGATGCATATTATTACAGCAATTCACTTGTTGAGGTGATAAAAAATGAGAAGGACTTTGCTGTACCACTAAATCTATGGCTGGGCACTGCTAATATCAAACAAAAAGAATTCACGGTGGCAAGATAGGTCTATTTACTACTGACTGTCTCGGGGGCACAGACAGAAATCATTTGACTCATTGTTTGTTTTTCAGGTTCACTTGTTTTGGGTACCATTCCCCAACCCTTCTGTTTGTTGTTTGTCTGTGTCCTAGGATCTCAAGTGAGTCTCCAATAAGTGAGCACGTAATTGTTCTTGAGTTTTCATCCCTTCCTCTAACCAAGTGTCTTTTGATTGGAGCACTCAGAGTCTGTCCTTTTATTCTGACAATTGACAGCAGTGTCCTTATTGCTCTTACAGAAACTTTTTTGTTATCATTATTCTATAATCGCGTGAAGATCATTATGATCACTGAGTACACCAAGACCCCCGAAAGGCCCCATTACAGACGCTGTCCATCAGCGTAGTTGGATGCTGTTGACTCCTTCACCTAGTCTCCCACCACACACCCCGTTACAGTCGCTGTCCATATGCTTGTAGTAAGATGCTGTTGAAACACTACTTCTCTTCTCTGTGTTGTACAGCCCTCCCCATGCTCCCACCACCCCACACAGTATAAATGCTAATCCTAACGCGCCCTTTCTTTCTGCCCGCCCTTATCCCTCCCTTCCCACCCACCATGCCCAGTCCCTTTCCTTTTGGTAACTGTTTGTCCACTCTCGGCTTCTGTGATTCTGCTGCTATTTATATCCTTCAGTTTCTCTTTGTTTTTATATTCCACACATGAGTGAAATCATTTGGTACTTATCTTTCTTTGCCTGGCCTATTTCACTGAGCATAGTACCCTCTTGCTCCATCCACGTTGTTGCAAAAGGTAGGATTTGTTTTCTTCTTACGGCTGCTTACTGCACTTTTTAAACTGGATTTCTGTCTTCTCTTTTGTCTGTAGTTTCGCTATGTGCTTTCACCATTGCTCTCCTGGTTATGAGCAATAGCTTTGTTTTAATCGATATGTATCTGTATCTATCTATCTGTCTGTCTGTCTGTCTGTATATCAGTCCAACCTGCTATCTTTCTTACTATCTATGTATCTATGTATCTATCTATCTATGTATCTATCCATCTATCTATCATCTATATATGATCTATCTATCTGCCTATCTGTGTATGTATCTGTCTATACTTCTATCTTTCTTTCTATCCATCTATCTCTCTATCTCTCTATCTTTTTATCATCTATCTCTCATGCCTCTCTTCTATCTATGTATCTATCTATCATCTACCTTCTATCTATCTATGTATCTAACTATCTATCTATCTATCTATCTATCTATCTATCTATCTATCTGTCTGTCTGTCTGTCTGTCTGTCTGTCTATCTATCTATCTATCTATCTATCTATCTATCCGTCTATTATCTATCTATCTTTCTATGAATGAATCACATTTTTTTCCACCTATCTATCCTTATGTACAGAACAGTTAACAAAATCGCCTATGTCACTTTATATATATGCTTCCAAAAATCTTGCAAGGTAACTAGGCCATAGGGAGAGCACTGAGTTCATTGAGAAACCTGAAGGTCGAGTCAGCCACGTGTGCTTACAAAACCAGTAAATGGTGTTGCACGGACTTGCACCCATATCTCCGTCCTCTGTCCTCTTTGAACTCCTTCTCGCTTCCTGACTGTATTTAGCCACATTCAATTACTAAGTGCTCCCTGAAGACCACAAGTATCCCTCCTCTGGGTTTGTTGAAGACAGAAATGTATACATGGTGCTTTGCTCACCACCAAGTTTGAGGGACATCGGTGGGAGCACCGCTGATAGGAGGATGGACAAATAAAAAGGAACACCTATTTATAGACAGGAGCAGTTGGGAGCAATGAGAGTGTTGTGGAGTTACGTGTTTGTTTGAGTGTCCAAACTTCCCTCTTTAGGTGGTTATTACTTCTTTACATTCAAGAACATTACAAAACCCACTGATTTGAAAAGAACAGATGCATATTATTACAGCAATTCAGTTGTTGAGGTGATAAAAAATGAGAAGGACTTTGCTGTACCACTAAATCTATGGCTGGGCACTGCTAATATCAAACAAAAAGAATTCACGGTGGCAAGATAGGTCTATTTACTACTGACTGTCTCGGGGGCACAGACAGAAATCATTTGACTCATTGTTTGTTTTTCAGATTCACTTGTTTTGGGTACCTCTCCCCACCCCTTCTGCTTGTAGTTTGTCTGTGTCCTAGGATCTCAAGTGAGTCTCCAATAAGTGAGCACGTACTTGTTCTTGAGTTTTCATCCCTTCCTCTAACCAAGTGTCTTTTGATTGGAGCACTCAGAGTCTGTCCTTTTATTCTGACAATTGAGAGCAGTGTCCTTATTGCTCTTACATTAAATTTTTTGTTATCATTATTCTATAATCGCGTGAAGATCATTATGATCACTGAGTACACCAAGACCCCCGAAAGGCCCCATTACAGACGCTGTCCATCAGCGTAGTTGGATGCTGTTGACTCCTTCACCATGTCTCCCACCACACACCCCGTTACAGTCGCTGTCCATATGCTTGTAGTAAGATGCTGTTGAAACACTACTTCTCTTCTCTGTGTTGTACAGCCCTCCCCATGCTCCCACCACACCACACAGTATAAATGCTAATCCTAATGCGCCCTTCCTTTCTGCCCGCCCTTAACCCTCCCTTCCCACCCACCATGACCAGTCCCTTTCCTTTTGGTAACTGTTAGTCCACTCTAGGCTTCTGTGATTCTGCTGCTATTTATATCCTTCAGTTTCTCTTTGTTTTTATAATCCACACATGAGTGAAATCATTTGGTACTTATCTTTCTTTGCCTGGCCTATTTCACTGAGAATAGTACCCTCTTGCTCCATCCACGTTGTTGCAAATGGTAGGATTTGTTTTCTTCTTACGGCTGCTTACTGCACTTTTTAAACTGGATTTCTGTCTTCTCTTTTGTCTGTAGTTTCGCTATGTGCTTTCACCATTGCTCTCCTGGTTATGAGCAATAGCTTTGTTTTAATCGATATGTATCTGTATCTATCTATCTGTCTGTCTGTCTGTCTGTATATCAGTCCAACCTGCTATCTTTCTTACTATCTATGTATCTATGTATCTATCTATCTGTGTATCTATCCATCTATCTATCATCTATATATCATCTATCTATCTGCCTATCTGCGTATGTATCTGTCTATTATTCTATCTTTCTTTCTATCCATCTATCTCTCTATCTCTCTATCTTTTTATCATCTATCTCTCATGCCTCTCTTCTATCTATGTATCTATCTATCATCTACCTTCTATCTATCTATGTATCTAACTATCTATCTATCTATCTATCTATCTGTCTATCTATCTATCAATCTATCTATCTATCTATCTATCTATCTATCTATCTATCTATCTATCTATCTATCTATCTATCCGTCTATCTATCTATCTATCTATCTATGAATGAATCACATTTTTTTCCACCTATCTATCCTTATGTACAGAACAGTTAACAAAATCGCCTATGTCACTTTATATATATGCTTCCAAAAATCTTGCACGGTAACTAGGCCATAGGGAGAGCACTGAGTTCATTGAGAAAGCTGAAGGTCGAGTCAGCCACGTGTGCTTACAAAACCAGTAATTGGTGTTGCACGGACTTGCACCCATATCTCCGTCCTCTGTCCTCTTTGAACTCCTTCTCGCTTCCTGACTGTATTTAGCCACATTCAATTACTAAGTGCTCCCTGAAGACCACAAGTATCCCTCCTCTTGGTTTGTTGAAGACAGAAATGTATACATGGTGCTTTGCTCACCACCAAGTTTGAGGGACATCGGTGGGAGCACCGCTGATAGGAGGATGGACAAGTAAAAAGGAACACCTATTTATAGACAGGAGCAGTTGGGAGCAATGAGAGTGTTGTGGAGTTACGTGTTTGTTTGAGTGTCCAAACTTCCCTCTTTAGGTGGTTATTACTTCTTTACATTCAAGAACATTACAAAACCCACTGATTTGAAAAGACCAGATGCATATTATTACAGCAATTCAGTTGTTGAGGTGATAAAAAATGAGAAGGACTTTGCTGTACCACTAAATCTATGGCTGGGCACTGCTAATATCAAACAAAAAGAATTCACGGTGGCAAGATAGGTCTATTTACTACTGACTGTCTCGGGGGCACAGACAGAAATCATTTGACTCATTGTTTGTTTTTCAGGTTCACTTGTTTTGGGTACCATTCCCCAACCCTTCTGTTTGTTGTTTGTCTGCGTCCTAGGATCTCAAGTGAGTCTCCAATAAGTGAGCACGTAATTGTTCTTGAGTTTTCATCCCTTCCTCTAACCAAGTGTCTTTTGATTGGAGCACTCAGAGTCTGTCCTTTTATTCTGACAATTGACAGCAGTGTCCTTATTGCTCTTACAGAAACTTTTTTGTTATCATTATTCTATAATCGCGTGAAGATCATTATGATCACTGAGTACACCAAGACCCCCGAAAGGCCCCATTACAGACGCTGTCCATCAGCGTAGTTGGATGCTGTTGACTCCTTCACCTAGTCTCCCACCACACACCCCGTTACAGTCGCTGTCCATATGCTTGTAGTAAGATGCTGTTGAAACACTACTTCTCTTCTCTGTGTTGTACAGCCCTCCCCATGCTCCCACCACCCCACACAGTATAAATGCTAATCCTAACGCGCCCTTTCTTTCTGCCCGCCCTTATCCCTCCCTTCCCACCCACCATGCCCAGTCCCTTTCCTTTTGGTAACTGTTTGTCCACTCTCGGCTTCTGTGATTCTGCTGCTATTTATATCCTTCAGTTTCTCTTTGTTTTTATATTCCACACATGAGTGAAATCATTTGGTACTTATCTTTCTTTGCCTGGCCTATTTCACTGAGCATAGTACCCTCTTGCTCCATCCACGTTGTTGCAAAAGGTAGGATTTGTTTTCTTCTTACGGCTGCTTACTGCACTTTTTAAACTGGATTTCTGTCTTCTCTTTTGTCTGTAGTTTCGCTATGTGCTTTCACCATTGCTCTCCTGGTTATGAGCAATAGCTTTGTTTTAATCGATATGTATCTGTATCTATCTATCTGTCTGTCTGTCTGTCTGTATATCAGTCCAACCTGCTATCTTTCTTACTATCTATGTATCTATGTATCTATCTATCTATGTATCTATCCATCTATCTATCATCTATATATGATCTATCTATCTGCCTATCTGTGTATGTATCTGTCTATACTTCTATCTTTCTTTCTATCCATCTATCTCTCTATCTCTCTATCTTTTTATCATCTATCTCTCATGCCTCTCTTCTATCTATGTATCTATCTATCATCTACCTTCTATCTATCTATGTATTTAACTATCTATCTATCTATCTATCTATCTATCTGTCTGTCTGTCTGTCTATCTATCTATCTATCTATCTATCTATCTATCTATCCGTCTATCTATCTATCTATCTTTCTATGAATGAATCACATTTTTTTCCACCTATCTATCCTTATGTACAGAACAGTTAACAAAATCGCCTATGTCACTTTATATATATGCTTCCAAAAATCTTGCAAGGTAACTAGGCCATAGGGAGAGCACTGAGTTCATTGAGAAACCTGAAGGTCGAGTCAGCCACGTGTGCTTACAAAACCAGTAAATGGTGTTGCACGGACTTGCACCCATATCTCCGTCCTCTGTCCTCTTTGAACTCCTTCTCGCTTCCTGACTGTATTTAGCCACATTCAATTACTAAGTGCTCCCTGAAGACCACAAGTATCCCTCCTCTGGGTTTGTTGAAGACAGAAATGTATACATGGTGCTTTGCTCACCACCAAGTTTGAGGGACATCGGTGGGAGCACCGCTGATAGGAGGATGGACAAATAAAAAGGAACACCTATTTATAGACAGGAGCAGTTGGGAGCAATGAGAGTGTTGTGGAGTTACGTGTTTGTTTGAGTGTCCAAACTTCCCTCTTTAGGTGGTTATTACTTCTTTACATTCAAGAACATTACAAAACCCACTGATTTGAAAAGAACAGATGCATATTATTACAGCAATTCAGTTGTTGAGGTGATAAAAAATGAGAAGGACTTTGCTGTACCACTAAATCTATGGCTGGGCACTGCTAATATCAAACAAAAAGAATTCACGGTGGCAAGATAGGTCTATTTACTACTGACTGTCTCGGGGGCACAGACAGAAATCATTTGACTCATTGTTTGTTTTTCAGATTCACTTGTTTTGGGTACCTCTCCCCACCCCTTCTGCTTGTAGTTTGTCTGTGTCCTAGGATCTCAAGTGAGTCTCCAATAAGTGAGCACGTACTTGTTCTTGAGTTTTCATCCCTTCCTCTAACCAAGTGTCTTTTGATTGGAGCACTCAGAGTCTGTCCTTTTATTCTGACAATTGAGAGCAGTGTCCTTATTGCTCTTACATTAAATTTTTTGTTATCATTATTCTATAATCGCGTGAAGATCATTATGATCACTGAGTACACCAAGACCCCCGAAAGGCCCCATTACAGACGCTGTCCATCAGCGTATTTGGATGCTGTTGACTCCTTCACCATGTCTCCCACCACACACCCCGTTACAGTCGCTGTCCATATGCTTGTAGTAAGATGCTGTTGAAACACTACTTCTCTTCTCTGTGTTGTACAGCCCTCCCCATGCTCCCACCACCCCACACAGTATAAATGCTAATCCTAATGCGCCCTTCCTTTCTGCCCGCCCTTAACCCTCCCTTCCCACCCACCATGACCAGTCCCTTTCCTTTTGGTAACTGTTAGTCCACTCTAGGCTTCTGTGATTCTGCTGCTATTTATATCCTTCAGTTTCTCTTTGTTTTTATAATCCACACATGAGTGAAATCATTTGGTACTTATCTTTCTTTGCCTGGCCTATTTCACTGAGAATAGTACCCTCTTGCTCCATCCACGTTGTTGCAAATGGTAGGATTTGTTTTCTTCTTACGGCTGCTTACTGCACTTTTTAAACTGGATTTCTGTCTTCTCTTTTGTCTGTAGTTTCGCTATGTGCTTTCACCATTGCTCTCCTGGTTATGAGCAATAGCTTTGTTTTAATCGATATGTATCTGTATCTATCTATCTGTCTGTCTGTCTGTCTGTATATCAGTCCAACCTGCTATCTTTCTTACTATCTATGTATCTATGGATCTATCTATCTGTGTATCTATCCATCTATCTATCATCTATATATCATCTATCTATCTGCCTATCTGCGTATGTATCTGTCTATCCTTCTATCTTTCTTTCTATCCATCTATCTCTCTATCTCTCTATCTTTTTATCATCTATCTCTCATGCCTCTCTTCTATCTATGTATCTATCTATCATCTACCTTCTATCTATCTATGTATCTAACTATCTGTCTATCTATCTATCTATCTATCTATCTATCAATCTATCTATCTATCTATCTATCTATCTATCTAATCTTTCTATCTATCTATCTATCTATCTATCCGTCTATCTATCTATCTATCTATCTATGAATGAATCACATTTTTTTCCACCTATCTATCCTTATGTACAGAACAGTTAACAAAATCGCCTATGTCACTTTATATATATGCTTCCAAAAATCTTGCACGGTAACTAGGCCATAGGGAGAGCACTGAGTTCATTGAGAAAGCTGAAGGTCGAGTCAGCCACGTGTGCTTACAAAACCAGTAATTGGTGTTGCACGGACTTGCACCCATATCTCCGTCCTCTGTCCTCTTTGAACTCCTTCTCGCTTCCTGACTGTATTTAGCCACATTCAATTACTAAGTGCTCCCTGAAGACCACAAGTATCCCTCCTCTGGGTTTGTTGAAGACAGAAATGTATACATGGTGCTTTGCTCACCACCAAGTTTGAGGGACATCGGTGGGAGCACCGCTGATAGGAGGATGGACAAATAAAAAGGAACACCTATTTATAGACAGGAGCAGTTGGGAGCAATGAGAGTGTTGTGGAGTTACGTGTTTGTTTGAGTGTCCAAACTTCCCTCTTTAGGTGGTTATTACTTCTTTACATTCAAGAACATTACAAAACCCACTGATTTGAAAAGACCAGATGCATATTATTACAGCAATTCAGTTGTTGAGGTGATAAAAAATGAGAAGGACTTTGCTGTACCACTAAATCTATGGCTGGGCACTGCTAATATCAAACAAAAAGAATTCACGGTGGCAAGATAGGTCTATTTACTACTGACTGTCTCGGGGGCACAGACAGAAATCATTTGACTCATTGTTTGTTTTTCAGGTTCACTTGTTTTGGGTACCATTCCCCAACCCTTCTGTTTGTTGTTTGTCTGTGTCCTAGGATCTCAAGTGAGTCTCCAATAAGTGAGCACGTAATTGTTCTTGAGTTTTCATCCCTTCCTCTAACCAAGTGTCTTTTGATTGGAGCACTCAGAGTCTGTCCTTTTATTCTGACAATTGACAGCAGTGTCCTTATTGCTCTTACAGAAACTTTTTTGTTATCATTATTCTATAATCGCGTGAAGATCATTATGATCACTGAGTACACCAAGACCCCCGAAAGGCCCCATTACAGACGCTGTCCATCAGCGTAGTTGGATGCTGTTGACTCCTTCACCATGTCTCCCACCACACACCCCGTTACAGTCGCTGTCCATATGCTTGTAGTAAGATGCTGTTGAAACACTACTTCTCTTCTCTGTGTTGTACAGCCCTCCCCATGCTCCCACCACCCCACACAGTATAAATGCTAATCCTAACGCGCCCTTTCTTTCTGCCCGCCCTTATCCCTCCCTTCCCACCCACCATGCCCAGTCCCTTTCCTTTTGGTAACTGTTTGTCCACTCTCGGCTTCTGTGATTCTGCTGCTATTTATATCCTTCAGTTTCTCTTTGTTTTTATATTCCACACATGAGTGAAATCATTTGGTACTTATCTTTCTTTGCCTGGCCTATTTCACTGAGCATAGTACCCTCTTGCTCCATCCACGTTGTTGCAAAAGGTAGGATTTGTTTTCTTCTTACGGTGCTTACTGCACTTTTTAAACTGGATTTCTGTCTTCTCTTTTGTCTGTAGTTTCGCTATGTGCTTTCACCATTGCTCTCCTGGTTATGAGCAATAGCTTTGTTTTAATCGATATGTATCTGTATCTATCTATCTGTCTGTCTGTCTGTCTGTATATCAGTCCAACCTGCTATCTTTCTTACTATCTATGTATCTATGTATCTATCTATCTATGTATCTATCCATCTATCTATCATCTATATATGATCTATCTATCTGCCTATCTGTGTATGTGTCTGTCTATCCTTCTATCTTTCTTTCTATCCATCTATCTCTCTATCTCTCTATCTTTTTATCATCTATCTCTCATGCCTCTCTTCTATCTATGTATCTATCTATCATCTACCTTCTATCTATCTATGTATCTAACTATCTATCTATCTATCTATCTATCTATCTATCTATCTATCTATCTATCTATCTATCTATCTATCTATCTATCTGTCTGTCTGTCTATCTATCTATCAATCTATCTATCTATCTATCTATCTATCTATCTATCTATCTATCTGTCTGTCTGTCTATCTATCTATCTATCTATCTATGAATGAATCACATTTTTTTCCACCTATCTATCCTTATGTACAGAACAGTTAACAAAATCGCCTATGTCACTTTATATATATGCTTCCAAAAATCTTGCAAGGTAACTAGGCCATAGGGAGAGCACTGAGTTCATTGAGAAAGCTGAAGGTCGAGTCAGCCACGTGTGCTTACAAAACCAGTAAATGGTGTTGCACGGACTTGCACCCATATCTACGTCCTCTGTCCTCTTTGAACTCCTTCTCGCTTCCTGACTGTATTTAGCCACATTCAATTACTAAGTGCTCCCTGAAGACCACAAGTATCCCTCCTCTGGGTTTGTTGAAGACAGAAATGTATACATGGTGCTTTGCTCACCACCAAGTTTGAGGGACATCGGTGGGAGCACCGCTGATAGGAGGATGGACAAACAAAAAGGAACACCTATTTATAGACAGGAGCAGTTGGGAGCAATGAGAGTGTTGTGGAGTTACGTGTTTGTTTGAGTGTCCAAACTTCCCTCTTTAGGTGGTTATTACTTCTTTACATTCAAGAACATTACAAAACCCACTGATTTGAAAAGACCAGATGCATATTATTACAGCAATTCAGTTGTTGAGGTGATAAAAAATGAGAAGGACTTTGCTGTACCACTAAATCTATGGCTGGGCACTGCTAATATCAAACAAAAAGAATTCACGGTGGCAAGATAGGTCTATTTACTACTGACTGTCTCGGGGGCACAGACAGAAATCATTTGACTCATTGTTTGTTTTTCAGGTTCACTTGTTTTGGGTACCTCTCCCCAACCCTTCTGCTTGTAGTTTGTCTGTGTCCTATGATCTCAAGTGAGTCTCCAATAAGTGAGCACGTAATTGTTCTTGAGTTTTCATCCCTTCCTCTAACCAAGTGTCTTTTGATTGGAGCACTCAGAGTCTGTCCTTTTATTCTGACAATTGAGAGCAGTGTCCTTATTGCTCTTACATTAAATTTTTTGTTATCATTATTCTATAATCGCGTGAAGATCATTATGATCACTGAGTACACCAAGACCCCCGAAAGGCCCCATTACAGACGCTGTCCATCAGCGTAGTTGGATGCTGTTGACTCCTTCACCTTGTCTCCAACCACACACCCCGTTACAGTCGCTGTCCATATGCTTGTAGTAAGATGCTGTTGAAACACTACTTCTCTTCTCTGTGTTGTACAGCCCTCCCCATGCTCCCACCACCCCACACAGTATAAATGCTAATCCTAACGCGCCCTTTCTTTCTGCCCGCCCTTATCCCTCCCTTCCCACCCACCATGCCCAGTCCCTTTCCTTTTGTTAACTGTTAGTCCACTCTAGGCTTCTGTGATTCTGCTGCTATTTATATCCTTCAGTTTCTCTTTGTTTTTATATTCCACACATGAGTGAAATCATTTGGTACTTATCTTTCTTTGCCTGGCCTATTTCACTGAGCATAGTACCCTCTTGCTCCATCCACGTTGTTGCAAAAGGTAGGATTTGTTTTCTTCTTACGGTGCTTACTGCACTTTTTAAACTGGATTTCTGTCTTCTCTTTTGTCTGTAGTTTCGCTATGTGCTTTCACCATTGCTCTCCTGGTTATGAGCAATAGCTTTGTTTTAATCGATATGTATCTGTATCTATCTATCTGTCTGTCTGTCTGTCTGTATATCAGTCCAACCTGCTATCTTTCTTACTATCTATGTATCTATGTATCTATCTATCTATGTATCTATCCATCTATCTATCATCTATATATGATCTATCTATCTGCCTATCTGTGTATGTATCTGTCTATACTTCTATCTTTCTTTCTATCCATCTATCTCTCTATCTCTCTATCTTTTTATCATCTATCTCTCATGCCTCTCTTCTATTTATGTATCTATCTATCATCTACCTTCTATCTATCTATGTATCTAACTATCTATCTATCTATCTATCTATCTATCTATCTATCTATCTATCTATCTATCTATCTATCTGTCTATCTATCTATCAATCTATCTATCTATCTATCTATCTATCTATCTATCTATCTATCATCTATCTATCTATCTATCTATCTATCTATCTACCTATCTATCTATCTATCTATCTATCTGTCTATCTATCTATCTATCTATCTATGAATGAATCACATTTTTTTCCACCTATCTATCCTTATGTACAGAACAGTTAACAAAATCGCCTATGTCACTTTATATATATGCTTCCAAAAATCTTGCAAGGTAACTAGGCCATAGGGAGAGCACTGAGTTCATTGAGAAAGCTGAAGGTCGAGTCAGCCACGTGTGCTTACAAAACCAGTAAATGGTGTTGCACGGACTTGCACCCATATCTCCGTCCTCTGTCCTCTTTGAACTCCTTCTCGCTTCCTGACTGTATTTAGCCACATTCAATTACTAAGTGCTCCCTGAAGACCACAAGTATCCCTCCTCTGGGTTTGTTGAAGACAGAAATGTATACATGGTGCTTTGCTCACCACCAAGTTTGAGGGACATCGGTGGGAGCACCGCTGATAGGAGGATGGACAAACAAAAAGGAACACCTATTTATAGACAGGAGCAGTTGGGAGCAATGAGAGTGTTGTGGAGTTACGTGTTTGTTTGAGTGTCCAAACTTCCCTCTTTAGGTGGTTATTACTTCTTTACATTCAAGAACATTACAAAACCCACTGATTTGAAAAGACCAGATGCATATTATTACAGCAATTCAGTTGTTGAGGTGATAAAAAATGAGAAGGACTTTGCTGTACCACTAAATCTATGGCTGGGCACTGCTAATATCAAACAAAAAGAATTCACGGTGGCAAGATAGGTCTATTTACTACTGACTGTCTCGGGGGCACAGACAGAAATCATTTGACTCATTGTTTGTTTTTCAGGTTCACTTGTTTTGGGTACCTCTCCCCAACCCTTCTGCTTGTAGTTTGTCTGTGTCCTATGATCTCAAGTGAGTCTCCAATAAGTGAGCACGTAATTGTTCTTGAGTTTTCATCCCTTCCTCTAACCAAGTGTCTTTTGATTGGAGCACTCAGAGTCTGTCCTTTTATTCTGACAATTGAGAGCAGTGTCCTTATTGCTCTTACATTAAATTTTTTGTTATCATTATTCTATAATCGCGTGAAGATCATTATGATCACTGAGTACACCAAGACCCCCGAAAGGCCCCATTACAGACGCTGTCCATCAGCGTAGTTGGATGCTGTTGACTCCTTCACCTTGTCTCCAACCACACACCCCGTTACAGTCGCTGTCCATATGCTTGTAGTAAGATGCTGTTGAAACACTACTTCTCTTCTCTGTGTTGTACAGCCCTCCCCATGCTCCCACCACCCCACACAGTATAAATGCTAATCCTAACGCGCCCTTTCTTTCTGCCCGCCCTTATCCCTCCCTTCCCACCCACCATGCCCAGTCCCTTTCCTTTTGTTAACTGTTAGTCCACTCTAGGCTTCTGTGATTCTGCTGCTATTTATATCCTTCAGTTTCTCTTTGTTTTTATATTCCACACATGAGTGAAATCATTTGGTACTTATCTTTCTTTGCCTGGCCTATTTCACTGAGCATAGTACCCTCTTGCTCCATCCACGTTGTTGCAAAAGGTAGGATTTGTTTTCTTCTTACGGTGCTTACTGCACTTTTTAAACTGGATTTCTGTCTTCTCTTTTGTCTGTAGTTTCGCTATGTGCTTTCACCATTGCTCTCCTGGTTATGAGCAATAGCTTTGTTTTAATCGATATGTATCTGTATCTATCTATCTGTCTGTCTGTCTGTCTGTATATCAGTCCAACCTGCTATCTTTCTTACTATCTATGTATCTATGTATCTATCTATCTATGTATCTATCCATCTATCTATCATCTATATATGATCTATCTATCTGCCTATCTGTGTATGTATCTGTCTATACTTCTATCTTTCTTTCTATCCATCTATCTCTCTATCTCTCTATCTTTTTATCATCTATCTCTCATGCCTCTCTTCTATTTATGTATCTATCTATCATCTACCTTCTATCTATCTATGTATCTAACTATCTATCTATCTATCTATCTATCTATCTATCTATCTATCTATCTATCTATCTGTCTATCTATCTATCAATCTATCTATCTATCTATCTATCTATCTATCTATCTATCATCTATCTATCTATCTATCTATCTATCTATCTACCTATCTATCTATCTATCTATCTGTCTATCTATCTATCTATCTATCTATGAATGAATCACATTTTTTTCCACCTATCTATCCTTATGTACAGAACAGTTAACAAAATCGCCTATGTCACTTTATATATATGCTTCCAAAAATCTTGCAAGGTAACTAGGCCATAGGGAGAGCACTGAGTTCATTGAGAAAGCTGAAGGTCGAGTCAGCCACGTGTGCTTACAAAACCAGTAAATGGTGTTGCACGGACTTGCACCCATATCTCCGTCCTCTGTCCTCTTTGAACTCCTTCTCGCTTCCTGACTGTATTTAGCCACATTCAATTACTAAGTGCTCCCTGAAGACCACAAGTATCCCTCCTCTGGGTTTGTTGAAGACAGAAATGTATACATGGTGCTTTGCTCACCACCAAGTTTGAGGGACATCGGTGGGAGCACCGCTGATAGGAGGATGGACAAATAAAAAGGAACACCTATTTATAGACAGGAGCAGTTGGGAGCAATGAGAGTGTTGTGGAGTTACGTGTTTGTTTGAGTGTCCAAACTTCCCTCTTTAGGTGGTTATTACTTCTTTACATTCAAGAACATTACAAAACCCACTGATTTGAAAAGACCAGATGCATATTATTACAGCAATTCAGTTGTTGAGGTGATAAAAAATGAGAAGGACTTTGCTGTACCACTAAATCTATGGCTGGGCACTGCTAATATCAAACAAAAAGAATTCACGGTGGCAAGATAGGTCTATTTACTACTGACTGTCTCGGGGGCACAGACAGAAATCATTTGACTCATTGTTTGTTTTTCAGATTCACTTGTTTTGGGTACCTCTCCCCACCCCTTCTGCTTGTAGTTTGTCTGTGTCCTAGGATCTCAAGTGAGTCTCCAATAAGTGAGCACGTAATTGTTCTTGAGTTTTCATCCCTTCCTCTAACCAAGTGTCTTTTGATTGGAGCACTCAGAGTCTGTCCTTTTATTCTGACAATTGACAGCAGTGTCCTTATTGCTCTTACAGAAACTTTTTTGTTATCATTATTCTATAATCGCGTGAAGATCATTATGATCACTGAGTACACCAAGACCCCCGAAAGGCCCCATTACAGACGCTGTCCATCAGCGTAGTTGGATGCTGTTGACTCCTTCACCTTGTCTCCCACCACACACCCCGTTACAGTCGCTGTCCATATGCTTGTAGTAAGATGCTGTTGAAACACTACTTCTCTTCTCTGTGTTGTACAGCCCTCCCCATGCTCCCACCACCCCACACAGTATAAATGCTAATCCTAACGCGCCCTTTCTTTCTGCCCGCCCTTATCCCTCCCTTCCCACCCACCATGCCCAGTCCCTTTCCTTTTGGTAACTGTTTGTCCACTCTCGGCTTCTGTGATTCTGCTGCTATTTATATCCTTCAGTTTCTCTTTGTTTTTATATTCCACACATGAGTGAAATCATTTGGTACTTATCTTTCTTTGCCTGGCCTATTTCACTGAGCATAGTACCCTCTTGCTCCATCCACGTTGTTGCAAAAGGTAGGATTTGTTTTCTTCTTACGGCTGCTTACTGCACTTTTTAAACTGGATTTCTGTCTTCTCTTTTGTCTGTAGTTTCGCTATGTGCTTTCACCATTGCTCTCCTGGTTATGAGCAATAGCTTTGTTTTAATCGATATGTATCTGTATCTATCTATCTGTCTGTCTGTCTGTCTGTATATCAGTCCAACCTGCTATCTTTCTTACTATCTATGTATCTATGTATCTATCTATCTATGTATCTATCCATCTATCTATCATCTATATATGATCTATCTATCTGCCTATCTGTGTATGTATCTGTCTATACTTCTATCTTTCTTTCTATCCATCTATCTCTCTATCTCTCTATCTTTTTATCATATATCTCTCATGCCTCTCTTCTATCTATGTATCTATCTATCATCTACCTTCTATCTATCTATGTATCTAACTATCTATCTATGTATCTATCTATCTATCTATCTATCTATCTATCTATCTATCTATCTATCTATCTGTCTGTCTGTCTATCTATCTATCTATCTATCTATCTATCTGTCTATCTATCTATCAATCTATCTATCTATCTATCTATCTATCTATCTATCTATCTATCTATCTATCCGTCTATCTATCTATCTATCTATCTATGAATGAATCACATTTTTTTCCACCTATCTATCCTTATGTACAGAACAGTTAACAAAATCGCCTATGTCACTTTATATATATGCTTCCAAAAATCTTGCAAGGTAACTAGGCCATAGGGAGAGCACTGAGTTCATTGAGAAAGCTGAAGGTCGAGTCAGCCACGTGTGCTTACAAAACCAGTAATTGGTGTTGCACGGACTTGCACCCATATCTCCGTCCTCTGTCCTCTTTGAACTCCTTCTCGCTTCCTGACTGTATTTAGCCACATTCAATTACTAAGTGCTCCCTGAAGACCACAAGTATCCCTCCTCTGGGTTTGTTGAAGACAGAAATGTATACATGGTGCTTTGCTCACCACCAAGTTTGAGGGACATCGGTGGGAGCACCGCTGATAGGAGGATGGACAAATAAAAAGGAACACCTATTTATAGACAGGAGCAGTTGGGAGCAATGAGAGTGTTGTGGAGTTACGTGTTTGTTTGAGTGTCCAAACTTCCCTCTTTAGGTGGTTATTACTTCTTTACATTCAAGAACATTACAAAACCCACTGATTTGAAAAGACCAGATGCATATTATTACAGCAATTCAGTTGTTGAGGTGATAAAAAATGAGAAGGACTTTGCTGTACCACTAAATCTATGGCTGGGCACTGCTAATATCAAACAAAAAGAATTCACGGTGGCAAGATAGGTCTATTTACTACAGACTGTCTCGGGGGCACAGACAGAAATCATTTGACTCATTGTTTGTTTTTCAGGTTCACTTGTTTTGGGTACCTCTCCCCAACCCTTCTGCTTGTAGTTTGTCTGTGTCCTAGGATCTCAAGTGAGTCTCCAATAAGTGAGCACGTAATTGTTCTTGAGTTTTCATCCCTTCCTCTAACCAAGTGTCTTTTGATTGGAGCACTCAGAGTCTGTCCTTTTATTCTGACAATTGAGAGCAGTGTCCTTATTGCTCTTACATTAAATTTTTTGTTATCATTATTCTATAATCGCGTGAAGATCATTATGATCACTGAGTACACCAAGACCCCCGAAAGGCCCCATTACAGACGCTGTCCATCAGCGTAGTTGGATGCTGTTGACTCCTTCACCTTGTCTCCAACCACACACCCCGTTACAGTCGCTGTCCATATGCTTGTAGTAAGATGCTGTTGAAACACTACTTCTCTTCTCTGTGTTGTACAGCCCTCCCCATGCTCCCACCACCCCACACAGTATAAATGCTAATCCTAATGCGCCCTTTCTTTCTGCCCGCCCTTATCCCTCCCTTCCCACCCACCATGCCCAGTCCCTTTCCTTTTGGTAACTGTTAGTCCACTCTAGGCTTCTGTGATTCTGCTGCTATTTATATCCTTCAGTTTCTCTTTGTTTTTATATTCCACACATGAGTGAAATCATTTGGTACTTATCTTTCTTTGCCTGGCCTATTTCACTGAGCATAGTACCCTCTTGCTCCATCCACGTTGTTGCAAAAGGTAGGATTTCTTTTCTTCTTACGGTGCTTACTGCACTTTTTAAACTGGATTTCTGTCTTCTCTTTTGTCTGTAGTTTCGCTATGTGCTTTCACCATTGCTCTCCTGGTTATGAGCAATAGCTTTGTTTTAATCGATATGTATCTGTATCTATCTATCTGTCTGTCTGTCTGTCTGTATATCAGTCCAACCTGCTATCTTTCTTACTAACTATGTATCTATGTATCTATCTATCTATGTATCTATCCATCTATCTATCATCTATATATGATCTATCTATCTGCCTATCTGTGTATGTATCTGTCTATCCTTCTATCTTTCTTTCTATCCATCTATCTCTCTATCTCTCTATCATTTTATCATCTATCTCTCATGCCTCTCTTCTATCTATGTATCTATTTTTCATCTACCTTCTATCTATCTATGTATCTAACTATCTATCTATCTATCTATCTATCTGTCTATCTATCTATCAATCTATCTATCTATCTATCTATCTATCTATCTATCTATCTATCTATCTATCTATCTATCTATCTATCTATCTACCTATCTATCTATCTATCTATCTATCTATCTGTCTATCTATCTATCTATCTATCTATGAATGAATCACATTTTTTTCCACCTATCTATCCTTATGTACAGAACAGTTAACAAAATCGCCTATGTCACTTTATATATATGCTTCCAAAAATCTTGCAAGGTAACTAGGCCATAGGGAGAGCACTGAGTTCATTGAGAAAGCTGAAGGTCGAGTCAGCCACGTGTGCTTACAAAACCAGTAAATGGTGTTGCACGGACTTGCACCCATATCTACGTCCTCTGTCCTCTTTGAACTCCTTCTCGCTTCCTGACTGTATTTAGCCACATTCAATTACTAAGTGCTCCCTGAAGACCACAAGTATCCCTCCTCTGGGTTTGTTGAAGACAGAAATGTATACATGGTGCTTTGCTCACCACCAAGTTTGAGGGACATCGGTGGGAGCACCGCTGATAGGAGGATGGACAAACAAAAAGGAACACCTATTTATAGACAGGAGCAGTTGGGAGCAATGAGAGTGTTGTGGAGTTACGTGTTTGTTTGAGTGTCCAAACTTCCCTCTTTAGGTGGTTATTACTTCTTTACATTCAAGAACATTACAAAACCCACTGATTTGAAAAGACCAGATGCATATTATTACAGCAATTCAGTTGTTGAGGTGATAAAAAATGAGAAGGACTTTGCTGTACCACTAAATCTATGGCTGGGCACTGCTAATATCAAACAAAAAGAATTCACGGTGGCAAGATAGGTCTATTTACTACTGACTGTCTCGGGGGCACAGACAGAAATCATTTGACTCATTGTTTGTTTTTCAGGTTCACTTGTTTTGGGTACCTCTCCCCAACCCTTCTGCTTGTAGTTTGTCTGTGTCCTATGATCTCAAGTGAGTCTCCAATAAGTGAGCACGTAATTGTTCTTGAGTTTTCATCCCTTCCTCTAACCAAGTGTCTTTTGATTGGAGCACTCAGAGTCTGTCCTTTTATTCTGACAATTGAGAGCAGTGTCCTTATTGCTCTTACATTAAATTTTTTGTTATCATTATTCTATAATCGCGTGAAGATCATTATGATCACTGAGTACACCAAGACCCCCGAAAGGCCCCATTACAGACGCTGTCCATCAGCGTAGTTGGATGCTGTTGACTCCTTCACCTTGTCTCCAACCACACACCCCGTTACAGTCGCTGTCCATATGCTTGTAGTAAGATGCTGTTGAAACACTACTTCTCTTCTCTGTGTTGTACAGCCCTCCCCATGCTCCCACCACCCCACACAGTATAAATGCTAATCCTAACGCGCCCTTTCTTTCTGCCCGCCCTTATCCCTCCCTTCCCACCCACCATGCCCAGTCCCTTTCCTTTTGTTAACTGTTAGTCCACTCTAGGCTTCTGTGATTCTGCTGCTATTTATATCCTTCAGTTTCTCTTTGTTTTTATATTCCACACATGAGTGAAATCATTTGGTACTTATCTTTCTTTGCCTGGCCTATTTCACTGAGCATAGTACCCTCTTGCTCCATCCACGTTGTTGCAAAAGGTAGGATTTGTTTTCTTCTTACGGTGCTTACTGCACTTTTTAAACTGGATTTCTGTCTTCTCTTTTGTCTGTAGTTTCGCTATGTGCTTTCACCATTGCTCTCCTGGTTATGAGCAATAGCTTTGTTTTAATCGATATGTATCTGTATCTATCTATCTGTCTGTCTGTCTGTCTGTATATCAGTCCAACCTGCTATCTTTCTTACTATCTATGTATCTATGTATCTATCTATCTATGTATCTATCCATCTATCTATCATCTATATATGATCTATCTATCTGCCTATCTGTGTATGTATCTGTCTATACTTCTATCTTTCTTTCTATCCATCTATCTCTCTATCTCTCTATCTTTTTATCATCTATCTCTCATGCCTCTCTTCTATTTATGTATCTATCTATCATCTACCTTCTATCTATCTATGTATCTAACTATCTATCTATCTATCTATCTATCTATCTATCTATCTATCTATCTATCTATCTATCTATCTATCTGTCTATCTATCTATCAATCTATCTATCTATCTATCTATCTATCTATCTATCTATCTATCTATCTATCTATCATCTATCTATCTATCTATCTATCTATCTATCTACCTATCTATCTATCTATCTATCTATCTGTCTATCTATCTATCTATCTATCTATGAATGAATCACATTTTTTTCCACCTATCTATCCTTATGTACAGAACAGTTAACAAAATCGCCTATGTCACTTTATATATATGCTTCCAAAAATCTTGCAAGGTAACTAGGCCATAGGGAGAGCACTGAGTTCATTGAGAAAGCTGAAGGTCGAGTCAGCCACGTGTGCTTACAAAACCAGTAAATGGTGTTGCACGGACTTGCACCCATATCTCCGTCCTCTGTCCTCTTTGAACTCCTTCTCGCTTCCTGACTGTATTTAGCCACATTCAATTACTAAGTGCTCCCTGAAGACCACAAGTATCCCTCCTCTGGGTTTGTTGAAGACAGAAATGTATACATGGTGCTTTGCTCACCACCAAGTTTGAGGGACATCGGTGGGAGCACCGCTGATAGGAGGATGGACAAACAAAAAGGAACACCTATTTATAGACAGGAGCAGTTGGGAGCAATGAGAGTGTTGTGGAGTTACGTGTTTGTTTGAGTGTCCAAACTTCCCTCTTTAGGTGGTTATTACTTCTTTACATTCAAGAACATTACAAAACCCACTGATTTGAAAAGACCAGATGCATATTATTACAGCAATTCAGTTGTTGAGGTGATAAAAAATGAGAAGGACTTTGCTGTACCACTAAATCTATGGCTGGGCACTGCTAATATCAAACAAAAAGAATTCACGGTGGCAAGATAGGTCTATTTACTACTGACTGTCTCGGGGGCACAGACAGAAATCATTTGACTCATTGTTTGTTTTTCAGATTCACTTGTTTTGGGTACCTCTCCCCACCCCTTCTGCTTGTAGTTTGTCTGTGTCCTAGGATCTCAAGTGAGTCTCCAATAAGTGAGCACGTAATTGTTCTTGAGTTTTCATCCCTTCCTCTAACCAAGTGTCTTTTGATTGGAGCACTCAGAGTCTGTCCTTTTATTCTGACAATTGACAGCAGTGTCCTTATTGCTCTTACAGAAACTTTTTTGTTATCATTATTCTATAATCGCGTGAAGATCATTATGATCACTGAGTACACCAAGACCCCCGAAAGGCCCCATTACAGACGCTGTCCATCAGCGTAGTTGGATGCTGTTGACTCCTTCACCTTGTCTCCCACCACACACCCCGTTACAGTCGCTGTCCATATGCTTGTAGTAAGATGCTGTTGAAACACTACTTCTCTTCTCTGTGTTGTACAGCCCTCCCCATGCTCCCACCACCCCACACAGTATAAATGCTAATCCTAACGCGCCCTTTCTTTCTGCCCGCCCTTATCCCTCCCTTCCCACCCACCATGCCCAGTCCCTTTCCTTTTGGTAACTGTTTGTCCACTCTCGGCTTCTGTGATTCTGCTGCTATTTATATCCTTCAGTTTCTCTTTGTTTTTATATTCCACACATGAGTGAAATCATTTGGTACTTATCTTTCTTTGCCTGGCCTATTTCACTGAGCATAGTACCCTCTTGCTCCATCCACGTTGTTGCAAAAGGTAGGATTTGTTTTCTTCTTACGGCTGCTTACTGCACTTTTTAAACTGGATTTCTGTCTTCTCTTTTGTCTGTAGTTTCGCTATGTGCTTTCACCATTGCTCTCCTGGTTATGAGCAATAGCTTTGTTTTAATCGATATGTATCTGTATCTATCTATCTGTCTGTCTGTCTGTCTGTATATCAGTCCAACCTGCTATCTTTCTTACTATCTATGTATCTATGTATCTATCTATCTATGTATCTATCCATCTATCTATCATCTATATATGATCTATCTATCTGCCTATCTGTGTATGTATCTGTCTATACTTCTATCTTTCTTTCTATCCATCTATCTCTCTATCTCTCTATCTTTTTATCATATATCTCTCATGCCTCTCTTCTATCTATGTATCTATCTATCATCTACCTTCTATCTATCTATGTATCTAACTATCTATCTATGTATCTATCTATCTATCTATCTATCTATCTATCTATCTATCTATCTATCTGTCTGTCTGTCTATCTATCTATCTATCTATCTATCTATCTGTCTATCTATCTATCAATCTATCTATCTATCTATCTATCTATCTATCTATCTATCTATCTATCTATCCGTCTATCTATCTATCTATCTATCTATGAATGAATCACATTTTTTTCCACCTATCTATCCTTATGTACAGAACAGTTAACAAAATCGCCTATGTCACTTTATATATATGCTTCCAAAAATCTTGCAAGGTAACTAGGCCATAGGGAGAGCACTGAGTTCATTGAGAAAGCTGAAGGTCGAGTCAGCCACGTGTGCTTACAAAACCAGTAATTGGTGTTGCACGGACTTGCACCCATATCTCCGTCCTCTGTCCTCTTTGAACTCCTTCTCGCTTCCTGACTGTATTTAGCCACATTCAATTACTAAGTGCTCCCTGAAGACCACAAGTATCCCTCCTCTGGGTTTGTTGAAGACAGAAATGTATACATGGTGCTTTGCTCACCACCAAGTTTGAGGGACATCGGTGGGAGCACCGCTGATAGGAGGATGGACAAATAAAAAGGAACACCTATTTATAGACAGGAGCAGTTGGGAGCAATGAGAGTGTTGTGGAGTTACGTGTTTGTTTGAGTGTCCAAACTTCCCTCTTTAGGTGGTTATTACTTCTTTACATTCAAGAACATTACAAAACCCACTGATTTGAAAAGACCAGATGCATATTATTACAGCAATTCAGTTGTTGAGGTGATAAAAAATGAGAAGGACTTTGCTGTACCACTAAATCTATGGCTGGGCACTGCTAATATCAAACAAAAAGAATTCACGGTGGCAAGATAGGTCTATTTACTACAGACTGTCTCGGGGGCACAGACAGAAATCATTTGACTCATTGTTTGTTTTTCAGGTTCACTTGTTTTGGGTACCTCTCCCCAACCCTTCTGCTTGTAGTTTGTCTGTGTCCTAGGATCTCAAGTGAGTCTCCAATAAGTGAGCACGTAATTGTTCTTGAGTTTTCATCCCTTCCTCTAACCAAGTGTCTTTTGATTGGAGCACTCAGAGTCTGTCCTTTTATTCTGACAATTGAGAGCAGTGTCCTTATTGCTCTTACATTAAATTTTTTGTTATCATTATTCTATAATCGCGTGAAGATCATTATGATCACTGAGTACACCAAGACCCCCGAAAGGCCCCATTACAGACGCTGTCCATCAGCGTAGTTGGATGCTGTTGACTCCTTCACCTTGTCTCCAACCACACACCCCGTTACAGTCGCTGTCCATATGCTTGTAGTAAGATGCTGTTGAAACACTACTTCTCTTCTCTGTGTTGTACAGCCCTCCCCATGCTCCCACCACCCCACACAGTATAAATGCTAATCCTAATGCGCCCTTTCTTTCTGCCCGCCCTTATCCCTCCCTTCCCACCCACCATGCCCAGTCCCTTTCCTTTTGGTAACTGTTAGTCCACTCTAGGCTTCTGTGATTCTGCTGCTATTTATATCCTTCAGTTTCTCTTTGTTTTTATATTCCACACATGAGTGAAATCATTTGGTACTTATCTTTCTTTGCCTGGCCTATTTCACTGAGCATAGTACCCTCTTGCTCCATCCACGTTGTTGCAAAAGGTAGGATTTCTTTTCTTCTTACGGTGCTTACTGCACTTTTTAAACTGGATTTCTGTCTTCTCTTTTGTCTGTAGTTTCGCTATGTGCTTTCACCATTGCTCTCCTGGTTATGAGCAATAGCTTTGTTTTAATCGATATGTATCTGTATCTATCTATCTGTCTGTCTGTCTGTCTGTATATCAGTCCAACCTGCTATCTTTCTTACTAACTATGTATCTATGTATCTATCTATCTATGTATCTATCCATCTATCTATCATCTATATATGATCTATCTATCTGCCTATCTGTGTATGTATCTGTCTATCCTTCTATCTTTCTTTCTATCCATCTATCTCTCTATCTCTCTATCATTTTATCATCTATCTCTCATGCCTCTCTTCTATCTATGTATCTATTTTTCATCTACCTTCTATCTATCTATGTATCTAACTATCTATCTATCTATCTATCTATCTGTCTATCTATCTATCAATCTATCTATCTATCTATCTATCTATCTATCTATCTATCTATCTATCTATCTATCTATCTATCTATCTATCTATCTATCTACCTATCTATCTATCTATCTATCTATCTATCTGTCTATCTATCTATCTATCTATCTATGAATGAATCACATTTTTTTCCACCTATCTATCCTTATGTACAGAACAGTTAACAAAATCGCCTATGTCACTTTATATATATGCTTCCAAAAATCTTGCAAGGTAACTAGGCCATAGGGAGAGCACTGAGTTCATTGAGAATGCTGAAGGTCGAGTCAGCCACGTGTGCTTACAAAACCAGTAAATGGTGTTGCACGGACTTGCACCCATATCTCCGTCCTCTGTCCTCTTTGAACTCCTTCTCGCTTCCTGACTGTATTTAGCCACATTCAATTACTAAGTGCTCCCTGAAGACCACAAGTATCCCTCCTCTGGGTTTGTTGAATACAGAAATGTATACATGGTGCTTTGCTCACCACCAAGTTTGAGGGACATCGGTGGGAGCACCGCTGATAGGAGGATGGACAAATAAAAAGGAACACCTATTTATAGACAGGAGCAGTTGGGAGCAATGAGAGTGTTGTGGAGTTACGTGTTTGTTTGAGTGTCCAAACTTCCCTCTTTAGTTGGTTATTACTTCTTTACATTCAAGAACATTACAAAACCCACTGATTTGAAAAGACCAGATTCATATTATTACAGCAATTCAGTTGTTGAGGTGATAAAAAATGAGAAGGACTTTGCTGTACCACTAAATCTATGGCTGGGCACTGCTAATATCAAACAAAAAGAATTCACGGTGGCAAGATAGGTCTATTTACTACTGACTGTCTCGGGGGCACAGACAGAAATCATTTGACTCATTGTTTGTTTTTCAGATTCACTTGTTTTGGGTACCTCTCCCCACCCCTTCTGCTTGTAGTTTGTCTGTGTCCTAGGATCTCAAGTGAGTCTCCAATAAGTGAGCACATAATTGTTCTTGAGTTTTCATCCCTTCCTCTAACCAAGTGTCTTTTGATTGGAGCACTCAGAGTCTGTCCTTTTATTCCGACAATTGAGAGCAGTGTCCTTATTGCTCTTACATTAAATTTTTTGTTATCATTATTCTATAATCGCGTGAAGATCATTATGATCACTGAGTACACCAAGACCCCAGAAAGGCCCCATTACAGACGCTGTCCATCAGCGTAGTTGGATGCTGTTGACTCCTTCACCTTGTTTCCCACCACACACCCCGTTACAGTCGCTGTCCATATGCTTGTAGTAAGATGCTGTTGAAACACTACTTCTCTTCTCTGTGTTGTACAGCCCTCCCCATGCTCCCACCACCCCACACAGTATAAATGCTAATCCTAACGCGCCCTTTCTTTCTGCCCGCCCTTATCCCTCCCTTCCCACCCACCATGCCCAGTCCCTTTCCTTTTGGTAACTGTTAGTCTACTCTCGGCTTCTGTGATTCTGCTGCTATTTATATCCTTCAGTTTCTCTTTGTTTTTATATTCCACACATGAGTGAAATCATTTGGTACTTATCTTTCTTTGCCTGGCCTATTTCACTGAGCATAGTACCCTCTTGCTCCATCCACGTTGTTGCAAATGGTAGGATTTGTTTTCTTCTTACGGCTGCTTACTGCACTTTTTAAACTGGATTTCTGTCTTCTCTTTTGTCTGTAGTTTCGCTATGTGCTTTCACCATTGCTCTCCTGGTTATGAGCAATAGCTTTGTTTTAATCGATATGTATCTGTATCTATCTATCTGTCTGTCTGTCTGTCTGTATATCAGTCCAACCTGCTATCTTTCTTACTATCTATGTATCTATGGATCTATCTATGTATCTATCCATCTATCTATCATCTATATATCATCTATCTATCTGTCTATCTGCGTATGTATCTGTCTATCCTTCTATCTTTCTTTCTATCCATCTATCTCTCTATCTCTCTATCTTTTTATCATCTATCTCTCATGCCTCTCTTCTATCTATGTATCTATCTATCATCTACCTTCTATCTATCTATGTATCTAACTATCTATCTATGTATCTATCTATCTATCTATCTATCTATCTATCTATCTATCTATCTATCTATCTATCTATCTATCTATCTATCTGTCTGTCTGTCTATCTATCTATCTATCTATCTATCTGTCTATCTATCTATCAATCTATCTATCTATCTATCTATCTATCTATCTATCTATCTATCTATCTATCTATCTATCTATCTATCTATCTATCTATCTATCTATCCGTCTATCTATCTATCTATCTATCTATGAATGAATCACATTTTTTTTCCACCTATCTATCCTTATGTACAGAACAGTTAACAAAATCGCCTATGTCACTTTATATATATGCTTCCAAAAATCTTGCAAGGTAACTAGGCCATAGGGAGAGCACTGAGTTCATTGAGAAAGCTGAAGGACGAGTCAGCCACGTGTGCTTACAAAACCAGTAATTGGTGTTGCACGGACTTGCACCCATATCTCCGTCCTCTGTCCTCTTTGAACTCCTTCTCGCTTCCTGACTGTATTTAGCCACATTCAATTACTAAGTGCTCCCTGAAGACCACAAGTATCCCTCCTCTGGGTTTGTTGAAGACAGAAATGTATACATGGTGCTTTGCTCACCACCAAGTTTGAGGGACATCGGTGGGAGCACCGCTGATAGGAGGATGGACAAATAAAAAGGAACACCTATTTATAGACAGGAGCAGTTGGGAGCAATGAGAGTGTTGTGGAGTTACGTGTTTGTTTGAGTGTCCAAACTTCCCTCTTTAGGTGGTTATTACTTCTTTACATTCAAGAACATTACAAAACCCACTGATTTGAAAAGACCAGATGCATATTATTACAGCAATTCAGTTGTTGAGGTGATAAAAAATGAGAAGGACTTTGCTGTACCACTAAATCTATGGCTGGGCACTGCTAATATCAAACAAAAAGAATTCACGGTGGCAAGATAGGTCTATTTACTACAGACTGTCTCGGGGGCACAGACAGAAATCATTTGACTCATTGTTTGTTTTTCAGGTTCACTTGTTTTGGGTACCTCTCCCCAACCCTTCTGCTTGTAGTTTGTCTGTGTCCTATGATCTCAAGTGAGTCTCCAATAAGTGAGCACGTAATTGTTCTTGAGTTTTCATCCCTTCCTCTAACCAAGTGTCTTTTGATTGGAGCACTCAGAGTCTGTCCTTTTATTCTGACAATTGAGAGCAGTGTCCTTATTGCTCTTACATTAAATTTTTTGTTATCATTATTCTATAATCGCGTGAAGATCATTATGATCACTGAGTACACCAAGACCCCCGAAAGGCCCCATTACAGACGCTGTCCATCAGCGTAGTTGGATGCTGTTGACTCCTTCACCTTGTCTCCAACCACACACCCCGTTACAGTCGCTGTCCATATGCTTGTAGTAAGATGCTGTTGAAACACTACTTCTCTTCTCTGTGTTGTACAGCCCTCCCCATGCTCCCACCACCCCACACAGTATAAATGCTAATCCTAATGCGCCCTTTCTTTCTGCCCGCCCTTATCCCTCCCTTCCCACCCACCATGCCCAGTCCCTTTCCTTTTGGTAACTGTTAGTCCACTCTAGGCTTCTGTGATTCTGCTGCTATTTATATCCTTCAGTTTCTCTTTGTTTTTATATTCCACACATGAGTGAAATCATTTGGTACTTATCTTTCTTTGCCTGGCCTATTTCACTGAGCATAGTACCCTCTTGCTCCATCCACGTTGTTGCAAAAGGTAGGATTTCTTTTCTTCTTACGGTGCTTACTGCACTTTTTAAACTGGATTTCTGTCTTCTCTTTTGTCTGTAGTTTCGCTATGTGCTTTCACCATTGCTCTCCTGGTTATGAGCAATAGCTTTGTTTTAATCGATATGTATCTGTATCTATCTATCTGTCTGTCTGTCTGTCTGTATATCAGTCCAACCTGCTATCTTTCTTACTAACTATGTATCTATGTATCTATCTATCTATGTATCTATCCATCTATCTATCATCTATATATGATCTATCTATCTGCCTATCTGTGTATGTATCTGTCTATCCTTCTATCTTTCTTTCTATCCATCTATCTCTCTATCTCTCTATCTTTTTATCATCTATCTCTCATGCCTCTCTTCTATCTATGTATCTATTTTTCATCTACCTTCTATCTATCTATGTATCTAACTATCTATCTATCTATCTATCTATCTATCTATCTATCTATCTATCTATCTATCTATCTATCTATCTATCTATCTGTCTATCTATCTATCAATCTATCTATCTATCTATCTATCTATCTATCTATCTATCTATCTATCTATCTATCTACCTATCTATCTATCTATCTATCTATCTATCTATCTATCTATCTATCTGTCTATCTATCTATCTATCTATCTATGAATGAATCACATTTTTTTCCACCTATCTATCCTTATGTACAGAACAGTTAACAAAATCGCCTATGTCACTTTATATATATGCTTCCAAAAATCTTGCAAGGTAACTAGGCCATAGGGAGAGCACTGAGTTCATTGAGAAAGCTGAAGGTCGAGTCAGCCACGTGTGCTTACAAAACCAGTAAATGGTGTTGCACGGACTTGCACCCATATCTCCGTCCTCTGTCCTCTTTGAACTCCTTCTCGCTTCCTGACTGTATTTAGCCACATTCAATTACTAAGTGCTCCCTGAAGACCACAAGTATCCCTCCTCTGGGTTTGTTGAAGACAGAAATGTATACATGGTGCTTTGCTCACCACCAAGTTTGAGGGACATCGGTGGGAGCACCGCTGATAGGAGGATGGACAAATAAAAAGGAACACCTATTTATAGACAGGAGCAGTTGGGAGCAATGAGAGTGTTGTGGAGTTACGTGTTTGTTTGAGTGTCCAAACTTCCCTCTTTAGTTGGTTATTACTTCTTTACATTCAAGAACATTACAAAACCCACTGATTTGAAAAGACCAGATTCATATTATTACAGCAATTCAGTTGTTGAGGTGATAAAAAATGAGAAGGACTTTGCTGTACCACTAAATCTATGGCTGGGCACTGCTAATATCAAACAAAAAGAATTCTCGGTGGCAAGATAGGTCTATTTACTACTGACTGTCTCGGGGGCACAGACAGAAATCATTTGACTCATTGTTTGTTTTTCAGATTCACTTGTTTTGGGTACCTCTCCCCACCCCTTCTGCTTGTAGTTTGTCTGTGTCCTAGGATCTCAAGTGAGTCTCCAATAAGTGAGCACATAATTGTTCTTGAGTTTTCATCCCTTCCTCTAACCAAGTGTCTTTTGATTGGAGCACTCAGAGTCTGTCCTTTTATTCTGACAATTGAGAGCAGTGTCCTTATTGCTCTTACATTAAATTTTTTGTTATCATTATTCTATAATCGCGTGAAGATCATTATGATCACTGAGTACACCAAGACCCCAGAAAGGCCCCATTACAGACGCTGTCCATCAGCGTAGTTGGATGCTGTTGACTCCTTCACCTTGTTTCCCACCACACACCCCGTTACAGTCGCTGTCCATATGCTTGTAGTAAGATGCTGTTGAAACACTACTTCTCTTCTCTGTGTTGTACAGCCCTCCCCATGCTCCCACCACCCCACACAGTATAAATGCTAATCCTAACGCGCCCTTTCTTTCTGCCCGCCCTTATCCCTCCCTTCCCACCCACCATGCCCAGTCCCTTTCCTTTTGGTAACTGTTAGTCTACTCTCGGCTTCTGTGATTCTGCTGCTATTTATATCCTTCAGTTTCTCTTTGTTTTTATATTCCACACATGAGTGAAATCATTTGGTACTTATCTTTCTTTGCCTGGCCTATTTCACTGAGCATAGTACCCTCTTGCTCCATCCACGTTGTTGCAAATGGTAGGATTTGTTTTCTTCTTACGGCTGCTTACTGCACTTTTTAAACTGGATTTCTGTCTTCTCTTTTGTCTGTAGTTTCGCTATGTGCTTTCACCATTGCTCTCCTGGTTATGAGCAATAGCTTTGTTTTAATCGATATGTATCTGTATCTATCTATCTGTCTGTCTGTCTGTCTGTATATCAGTCCAACCTGCTATCTTTCTTACTATCTATGTATCTATGGATCTATCTATGTATCTATCCATCTATCTATCATCTATATATCATCTATCTATCTGTCTATCTGCGTATGTATCTGTCTATCCTTCTATCTTTCTTTCTATCCATCTATCTCTCTATCTCTCTATCTTTTTATCATCTATCTCTCATGCCTCTCTTCTATCTATGTATCTATCTATCATCTACCTTCTATCTATCTATGTATCTAACTATCTATCTATCTATCTATCTATCTATCTATCTATCTATCTATCTATCTATCTATCTATCTATCTATCTATCTGTCTGTCTATCTATCTATCTATCTATCTATCTATCTATCTATCTATCTATCTATCTATCTATCTATCTATCTATCTATCCGTCTATCTATCTATCTATCTATCTATGAATGAATCACATTTTTTTTCCTATCTATCCTTATGTACAGAACAGTTAACAAAATCGCCTATGTCACTTTATATATATGCTTCCAAAAATCTTGCAAGGTAACTAGGCCATAGGGAGAGCACTGAGTTCATTGAGAAAGCTGAAGGTCGAGTCAGCCACGTGTGCTTACAAAACCAGTAATTGGTGTTGCACGGACTTGCACCCATATTTCCGTCCTCTGTCCTCTTTGAACTCCTTCTCGCTTCCTGACTGTATTTAGCCACATTCAATTACTAAGTGCTCCCTGAAGACCACAAGTATCCCTCCTCTGGGTATGTTGAAGACAGAAATGTATACATGGTGCTTTGCTCACCACCAAGTTTGAGGGACATCGGTGGGAGCACCGCTGATAGGAGGATGGACAAATAAAAAGGAACACCTATTTATAGACTGGAGCAGTTGGGAGCAATGAGAGTGTTGTGGAGTTACGTGTTTGTTTGAGTGTCCAAACTTCCCTCTTTAGGTGGTTATTACTTCTTTACATTCAAGAACATTACAAAACCCACTGATTTGAAAAGACCAGATGCATATTATTACAGCAATTCAGTTGTTGAGGTGATAAAAAATGAGAAGGACTTTGCTGTACCACTAAATCTATGGCTGTTCACTGCTAATAAACAAAAAGAATTCACGGTGGCAAGATAGGTCTATTTACTACTGACTGTCTCGGGGGCACAGACAGAAATCATTTGACTCATTGTTTGTTTTTCAGATTCACTTGTTTTGGGTACCTCTCCCCACCTCTTCTGCTTGTAGTTTGTCTGTGTCCTAGGATCTCAAGTGAGTCTCCAATAAGTGAGCACGTAATTGTTCTTGAGTTTTCATCCCTTCCTCTAACCAAGTGTCCTTTGATTGGAGCACTCAGAGTCTGTCCTTTTATTCTGACAATTGAGAGCAGTGTCCTTATTGCTCTTACATTAAATTTTTTGTTATCATTATTCTATAATCGCGTGAAGATCATTATGATCACTGAGTACACCAAGACCCCCGAAAGGCCCCATTACAGACGCTGTCCATCAGCGTAGTTGGATGCTGTTGACTCCTTCACCTTGTCTCCCACCACACACCCCGTTACAGTCGCTGTCCATATGCTTGTAGTAAGATGCTGTTGAAACACTACTTCTCTTCTCTGTGTTGTACAGCCCTCCCCATGCTCCCACCACCCCACACAGTATAAATGCTAATCCTAACGCACCCTTTCTTTCTGCCCGCCCTTATCCCTCCCTTCCCAGCCACCATGCCCAGTCCCTTTCCTTTTTGTAACTGTTAGTCCACTCTCGGCTTCTGTGATTCTGCTGCTATTTATATCCTTCAGTTTCTCTTTGTTTTTATATTCCACACATGAGTGAAATCATTTGGTACTTATCTTTCTTTGCCTGGCCTATTTCACTGAGCATAGTACCCTCTTGCTCCATCCACGTTGTTGCAAAAGGTAGGATTTGTTTTCTTCTTACGGCTGCTTACTGCACATTTTAAACTGGATTTCTGTCTTCTCTTTTGTCTGTAGCTTCGCTATGTGCTTTCACCATTGCTCTCCTGGTTATGAGCAATAGCTTTGTTTTAATCGATATGTATCTGTATCTATCTATCTGTCTGTCTGTCTGTCTGTATATCAGTCCAACCTGCTATCTTTCTTACTATCTATGTATCTATGTATCTATCTATCTATGTATCTATCCATCTATCTATCATCTATATATGATCTCTCTATCTGCCTATCTGTGTATGTATCTGTCTATACTTCTATCTTTCTTTCTATCCATCTATCTCTCTATCTCTCTATCTTTTTATCATCTATCTCTCATGCCTCTCTTCTATCTATGTATCTATCTATCATCTACCTTCTATCTATCTATGTATCTAACTATCTATCTATCTATCTATCTATCTATCTATCTATCTATCTATCTGTCTATCTATCAATATATCTATCTATCTATCTATCTATCTATCTATCTATCTATCTATCTATCTATCTATCCGTCTATCTATCTATCTATCTATCTATGAATGAATCACATTTTTTTCCACCTATCTATCCTTATGTACAGAACAGTTAACAAAATCGCCTATGTCACTTTATATATATGCTTCCAAAAATCTTGCAAGGTAACTAGGCCATAGGGAGAGCACTGAGTTCATTGAGAAAGCTGAAGGTCGAGTCAGCCACGTGTGCTTACAAAACCAGTAAATGGTGTTGCACGGACTTGCACCCATATCTCCGTCCTCTGTCCTCTTTGAACTCCTTCTCGCTTCCTGACTGTATTTAGCCACATTCAATTACTAAGTGCTCCCTGAAGACCACAAGTATCCCTCCTCTGGGTTTGTTGAAGACAGAAATGTATACATGGTGCTTTGCTCACCACCAAGTTTGAGGGACATCGGTGGGAGCACCGCTGATAGGAGGATGGACAAATAAAAAGGAACACCTATTTATAGACAGGAGCAGTTGGGAGCAATGAGAGTGTTGTGGAGTTACGTGTTTGTTTGAGTGTCCAAACTTCCCTCTTTAGGTGGTTATTACTTCTTTACATTCAAGAACATTACAAAACCCACTGATTTGAAAAGAACAGATGCATATTATTACAGCAATTCAGTTGTTGAGGTGATAAAAAATGAGAAGGACTTTGCTGTACCACTAAATCTATGGCTGGGCACTGCTAATATCAAACAAAAAGAATTCACGGTGGCAAGATAGGTCTATTTACTACTGACTGTCTCGGGGGCACAGACAGAAATCATTTGACTCATTGTTTGTTTTTCAGATTCACTTGTTTTGGGTACCTCTCCCCACCCCTTCTGCTTGTAGTTTGTCTGTGTCCTAGGATCTCAAGTGAGTCTCCAATAAGTGAGCACGTAATTGTTCTTGAGTTTTCATCCCTTCCTCTAACCAAGTGTCTTTTGATTGGAGCACTCAGAGTCTGTCCTTTTATTCTGACAATTGAGAGCAGTGTCCTTATTGCTCTTACATTAAATTTTTTGTTATCATTATTCTATAATCGCGTGAAGATTATTATGATCACTGAGTACACCAAGACCCACGAAAGGCCCCATTACAGACGCTGTCCATCAGCGTAGTTGGATGCTGTTGACTCCTTCACCTTGTCTCCCACCACACACCCCGTTACAGTCGCTGTCCATATGCTTGTAGTAATCTGCTGTTGAAACACTACTTCTCTTCTCTGTGTTGTACAGCCCTCCCCATGCTCCCACCACCCCACACAGTATAAATGCTAATCCTAACGCGCCCTTTCTTTCTGCCCGCCCTTATCCCTCCCTTCCCACCCACCATGCCCAGTCCCTTTCCTTTTGGTAACTGTTAGTCCACTCTCGGCTTCTGTGATTCTGCTGCTATTTATATCCTTCAGTTTCTCTTTGTTTTTATATTCCACACATGAGTGAAATCATTTGGTACTTATCTTTCTTTGCCTGGCCTATTTCACTGAGCATAGTACCCTCTTGCTCCATCCACGTTGTTGCAAAAGGTAGGATTTGTTTTCTTCTTACGGCTGCTTACTGCACTTTTTAAACTGGATTTCTGTCTTCTCTTTTGTCTGTAGCTTCGCTATGTGCTTTCACCATTGCTCTCCTGGTTATGAGCAATAGCTTTGTTTTAATCGATATGTATCTGTATCTATCTATCTGTCTGTCTGTCTGTCTGTATATCAGTCCAACCTGCTATCTTTCTTACTAACTATGTATCTATGGATCTATCTATCTATGTATCTATCCATCTATCTATCATCTATATATCATCTATCTATCTGCCTATCTGCGTATGTATCTGTCTATCCTTCTATCTTTCTTTCTATCCATCTATCTCTCTATCTCTCTATCTTTTTATCATCTATCTCTCATGCCTCTCTTCTATCTATGTATCTATCTATCATCTACCTTCTATCTATCTATGTATCTAACTATCTATCTCTCTATCTATCTATCTATCTGACTATCTATCTATCAATCTATCTATCTATCTATCTATCTATCTATCTATCTATCTATCTATCTATCTATCTATCCGTCTATCTATCTATCTATCTATCTATGAATGAATCACATTTTTTTCCACCTATCTATCCTTATGTACAGAACAGTTAACAAAATCGCCTATGTCACTTTATATATATGCTTCCAAAAATCTTGCAAGGTAACTAGGCCATAGGGAGAGCACTGAGTTCATTGAGAAAGCTGAAGGTCGAGTCAGCCACGTGTGCTTACAAAACCAGTAATTGGTGTTGCACGGACTTGCACCCATATTTCCGTCCTCTGTCCTCTTTGAACTCCTTCTCGCTTCCTGACTGTATTTAGCCACATTCAATTACTAAGTGCTCCCTGAAGACCACAAGTATCCCTCCTCTGGGTATGTTGAAGACAGAAATGTATACATGGTGCTTTGCTCACCACCAAGTTTGAGGGACATCGGTGGGAGCACCGCTGATAGGAGGATGGACAAATAAAAAGGAACACCTATTTATAGACTGGAGCAGTTGGGAGCAATGAGAGTGTTGTGGAGTTACGTGTTTGTTTGAGTGTCCAAACTTCCCTCTTTAGGTGGTTATTACTTCTTTACATTCAAGAACATTACAAAACCCACTGATTTGAAAAGACCAGATGCATATTATTACAGCAATTCAGTTGTTGAGGTGATAAAAAATGAGAAGGACTTTGCTGTACCACTAAATCTATGGCTGTTCACTGCTAATAAACAAAAAGAATTCACGGTGGCAAGATAGGTCTATTTACTACTGACTGTCTCGGGGGCACAGACAGAAATCATTTGACTCATTGTTTGTTTTTCAGATTCACTTGTTTTGGGTACCTCTCCCCACCTCTTCTGCTTGTAGTTTGTCTGTGTCCTAGGATCTCAAGTGAGTCTCCAATAAGTGAGCACGTAATTGTTCTTGAGTTTTCATCCCTTCCTCTAACCAAGTGTCCTTTGATTGGAGCACTCAGAGTCTGTCCTTTTATTCTGACAATTGAGAGCAGTGTCCTTATTGCTCTTACATTAAATTTTTTGTTATCATTATTCTATAATCGCGTGAAGATCATTATGATCACTGAGTACACCAAGACCCCCGAAAGGCCCCATTACAGACGCTGTCCATCAGCGTAGTTGGATGCTGTTGACTCCTTCACCTTGTCTCCCACCACACACCCCGTTACAGTCGCTGTCCATATGCTTGTAGTAAGATGCTGTTGAAACACTACTTCTCTTCTCTGTGTTGTACAGCCCTCCCCATGCTCCCACCACCCCACACAGTATAAATGCTAATCCTAACGCACCCTTTCTTTCTGCCCGCCCTTATCCCTCCCTTCCCAGCCACCATGCCCAGTCCCTTTCCTTTTTGTAACTGTTAGTCCACTCTCGGCTTCTGTGATTCTGCTGCTATTTATATCCTTCAGTTTCTCTTTGTTTTTATATTCCACACATGAGTGAAATCATTTGGTACTTATCTTTCTTTGCCTGGCCTATTTCACTGAGCATAGTACCCTCTTGCTCCATCCACGTTGTTGCAAAAGGTAGGATTTGTTTTCTTCTTACGGCTGCTTACTGCACATTTTAAACTGGATTTCTGTCTTCTCTTTTGTCTGTAGCTTCGCTATGTGCTTTCACCATTGCTCTCCTGGTTATGAGCAATAGCTTTGTTTTAATCGATATGTATCTGTATCTATCTATCTGTCTGTCTGTCTGTCTGTATATCAGTCCAACCTGCTATCTTTCTTACTATCTATGTATCTATGTATCTATCTATCTATGTATCTATCCATCTATCTATCATCTATATATGATCTCTCTATCTGCCTATCTGTGTATGTATCTGTCTATACTTCTATCTTTCTTTCTATCCATCTATCTCTCTATCTCTCTATCTTTTTATCATCTATCTCTCATGCCTCTCTTCTATCTATGTATCTATCTATCATCTACCTTCTATCTATCTATGTATCTAACTATCTATCTATCTATCTATCTATCTATCTATCTATCTATCTGTCTATCTATCAATATATCTATCTATCTATCTATCTATCTATCTATCTATCTATCTATCTATCTATCTATCCGTCTATCTATCTATCTATCTATCTATGAATGAATCACATTTTTTTCCACCTATCTATCCTTATGTACAGAACAGTTAACAAAATCGCCTATGTCACTTTATATATATGCTTCCAAAAATCTTGCAAGGTAACTAGGCCATAGGGAGAGCACTGAGTTCATTGAGAAAGCTGAAGGTCGAGTCAGCCACGTGTGCTTACAAAACCAGTAAATGGTGTTGCACGGACTTGCACCCATATCTCCGTCCTCTGTCCTCTTTGAACTCCTTCTCGCTTCCTGACTGTATTTAGCCACATTCAATTACTAAGTGCTCCCTGAAGACCACAAGTATCCCTCCTCTGGGTTTGTTGAAGACAGAAATGTATACATGGTGCTTTGCTCACCACCAAGTTTGAGGGACATCGGTGGGAGCACCGCTGATAGGAGGATGGACAAATAAAAAGGAACACCTATTTATAGACAGGAGCAGTTGGGAGCAATGAGAGTGTTGTGGAGTTACGTGTTTGTTTGAGTGTCCAAACTTCCCTCTTTAGGTGGTTATTACTTCTTTACATTCAAGAACATTACAAAACCCACTGATTTGAAAAGAACAGATGCATATTATTACAGCAATTCAGTTGTTGAGGTGATAAAAAATGAGAAGGACTTTGCTGTACCACTAAATCTATGGCTGGGCACTGCTAATATCAAACAAAAAGAATTCACGGTGGCAAGATAGGTCTATTTACTACTGACTGTCTCGGGGGCACAGACAGAAATCATTTGACTCATTGTTTGTTTTTCAGATTCACTTGTTTTGGGTACCTCTCCCCACCCCTTCTGCTTGTAGTTTGTCTGTGTCCTAGGATCTCAAGTGAGTCTCCAATAAGTGAGCACGTAATTGTTCTTGAGTTTTCATCCCTTCCTCTAACCAAGTGTCTTTTGATTGGAGCACTCAGAGTCTGTCCTTTTATTCTGACAATTGAGAGCAGTGTCCTTATTGCTCTTACATTAAATTTTTTGTTATCATTATTCTATAATCGCGTGAAGATTATTATGATCACTGAGTACACCAAGACCCACGAAAGGCCCCATTACAGACGCTGTCCATCAGCGTAGTTGGATGCTGTTGACTCCTTCACCTTGTCTCCCACCACACACCCCGTTACAGTCGCTGTCCATATGCTTGTAGTAATCTGCTGTTGAAACACTACTTCTCTTCTCTGTGTTGTACAGCCCTCCCCATGCTCCCACCACCCCACACAGTATAAATGCTAATCCTAACGCGCCCTTTCTTTCTGCCCGCCCTTATCCCTCCCTTCCCACCCACCATGCCCAGTCCCTTTCCTTTTGGTAACTGTTAGTCCACTCTCGGCTTCTGTGATTCTGCTGCTATTTATATCCTTCAGTTTCTCTTTGTTTTTATATTCCACACATGAGTGAAATCATTTGGTACTTATCTTTCTTTGCCTGGCCTATTTCACTGAGCATAGTACCCTCTTGCTCCATCCACGTTGTTGCAAAAGGTAGGATTTGTTTTCTTCTTACGGCTGCTTACTGCACTTTTTAAACTGGATTTCTGTCTTCTCTTTTGTCTGTAGCTTCGCTATGTGCTTTCACCATTGCTCTCCTGGTTATGAGCAATAGCTTTGTTTTAATCGATATGTATCTGTATCTATCTATCTGTCTGTCTGTCTGTCTGTATATCAGTCCAACCTGCTATCTTTCTTACTAACTATGTATCTATGGATCTATCTATCTATGTATCTATCCATCTATCTATCATCTATATATCATCTATCTATCTGCCTATCTGCGTATGTATCTGTCTATCCTTCTATCTTTCTTTCTATCCATCTATCTCTCTATCTCTCTATCTTTTTATCATCTATCTCTCATGCCTCTCTTCTATCTATGTATCTATCTATCATCTACCTTCTATCTATCTATGTATCTAACTATCTATCTCTCTATCTATCTATCTATCTGACTATCTATCTATCAATCTATCTATCTATCTATCTATCTATCTATCTATCTATCTATCTATCTATCTATCTATCTATCTATCCGTCTATCTATCTATCTATCTATCTATGAATGAATCACATTTTTTTCCACCTATCTATCCTTATGTACAGAACAGTTAACAAAATCGCCTATGTCACTTTATATATATGCTTCGAAAAATCTTGCAAGGTAACTAGGCCATAGGGCGAGCACTGACTTCATTGAGAAAGCTGAAGGTCGAGTCAGCCACGTGTGCTTACAAAACCAGTAATTGGTGTTGCACGGACTTGCACCCATATCTCCGTCCTCTGTCCTCTTTGAACTCCTTCTCGCTTCCTGACTGTATTTAGCCACATTCAATTACTAAGTGCTCCCTGAAGACCACAAGTATCCCTCCTCTGGGTTTGTTGAAGACAGAAATGTATACATGGTGCTTTGCTCACCACCAAGTTTGAGGGACATCGGTGGGAGCACCGCTGATAGGAGGATGGACAAATAAAAAGGAACACCTATTTATAGACAGGAGCAGTTGGGAGCAATGAGAGTGTTGTGGAGTTACGTGTTTGTTTGAGTGTCCAAACTTCCCTCTTTAGGTGGTTATTACTTCTTTACATTCAAGAACATTACAAAACCCACTGATTTGAAAAGAACAGATGCATATTATTACAGCAATTCAGTTGTTGAGGTGATAAAAAATGAGAAGGACTTTGCTGTACCACTAAATCTATGGCTGGGCACTGCTAATATCAAACAAAAAGAATTCACGGTGGCAAGATAGGTCTATTTACTACTGACTATCTCGGGGGCACAGACAGAAATCATTTGACTCATTGTTTGTTTTTCAGATTCACTTGTTTTGGGTACCTCTCCCCACCCCTTCTGCTTGTAGTTTGTCTGTGTCCTAGGATCTCAAGTGAGTCTCCAATAAGTGAGGACGTACTTGTTCTTGAGTTTTCATCCCTTCCTCTAACCAAGTGTCCTTTGATTGGAGCACTCAGAGTCTGTCCTTTTATTCTGACAATTGAGAGCAGTGTCCTTATTGCTCTTACATTAAATTTTTTGTTATCATTATTCTATAATCGCGTGAAGATCATTATGATCACTGAGTACACCAAGACCCCCGAAAGGCCCCATTACAGACGCTGTCCATCAGCGTAGTTGGATGCTGTTGACTCCTTCACCATGTCTCCCATCACACACCCCGTTACAGTCGCTGTCCATATGCTTGTAGTAAGATGCTGTTGAAACACTACTTCTCTTCTCTGTGTTGTACAGCCCTCCCCATGCTCCCACCACCCCACACAGTATAAATGCTAATCCTAACGTGCCCTTTCTTTCTGCCCGCCCTTATCCCTCCCTTCCCACACACCATGCCCAGTCCCTTTCCTTTTGGTAACTGTTAGTCCACACTCGGCTTCTGTGATTCTGCTGCTATTTATATCCTTCAGTTTCTCTTTGTTTTTATAATCCACACATGAGTGAAATCATTTGGTACTTATCTTTCTTTGCCTGGCCTATTTCACTGAGCATAGTACCCTCTTGCTCCATCCACGTTGTTGCAAAAGGTAGGATTTGTTTTCTTCTTACGGCTGCTTACTGCACTTTTTAAACTGGATTTCTGTCTTCTCTTTTGTCTGTAGTTTCGCTATGTGCTTTCACCATTGCTCTCCTGGTTATGAGCAATAGCTTTGTTTTAATCGATATGTATCTGTATCTATCTATCTGTCTGTCTGTCTCTCTGTATATCAGTCCAACCTGCTATCTTTCTTACTATCTATGTATCTATGGATCTATCCATCTATATATCATCTATATATCATCTATCTATCTGCCTATCTGTGTATGTATCTGTCTATCCTTCTATCATTCTTTCTATCCATCTATATCTCTATCTCTCTATCTTTTTATCATCTATCTCTCATGCCTCTCTTCTATCTATGTATCTATCTATCATCTACCTTCTATCTATCTATGTATCTAACTATCTATCTATCTATCTATCTATCTATCTATCTATCTATCCGTCTATCTATCTATCTATCTATGAATGAATCACATTTTTTTCCACCTATCTATCCTTATGTACAGAACAGTTAACAAAATCGCCTATGTCACTTTATATATATGCTTCCAAAAATCTTGCAAGGTAACTAGGCCATAGGGAGAGCACTTAGTTCATTGAGAAACCTGAAGGTCCAGTCAGCCACGTGTGCTTACAAAACCAGTAAATGGTGTTGCACGGACTTGCACCCATATCTCCGTCCTCTGTCCTCTTTGAACTCCTTCTCGCTTCCTGACTGTATTTAGCCACATTCAATTACTAAGTGCTCCCTGAAGACCACAAGTATCCCTCCTCTGGGTTTGTTGAAGACAGAAATGTATACATGGTGCTTTGCTCACCACCAAGTTTGAGGGACATCGGTGGGAGCACCGCTGATAGGAGGATGGACAAATAAAAAGGACCACCTATTTATAGACAGGAGCAGTTGGGAGCAATGAGAGTGTTGTGGAGTTACGTGTTTGTTTGAGTGTCCAAACTTCCCTCTTTAGGTGGTTATTACTTCTTTACATTCAAGAACATTACAAAACCCACTGATTTGAAAAGAACAGATGCATATTATTACAGCAATTCAGTTGTTGAGGTGATAAAAAATGAGAAGGACTTTGCTGTACCACTAAATCTATGGCTGGGCACTGCTAATATCAAACAAAAAGAATTCACGGTGGCAAGATAGGTCTATTTACTACTGACTGTCTCGGGGGCACAGACAGAAATCATTTGACTCATTGTTTGTTTTTCAGATTCACTTGTTTTGGGTACCTCTCTCCTCCCCTTCTGCTTGTAGTTTGTCTGTGTCCTAGGATCTCAAGTGAGTCTCCAATAAGTGAGCACGTACTTGTTCTTGAGTTTTCATCCCTTCCTCTAACCAAGTGTTCTTTTGATTGGAGCACTCAGAGTCTGTCCTTTTAATCTGACAATTGAGAGCAGTGCCCTTATTGCTCTTACATTAAATTTTTTGTTATCATTATTCTATAATCGCGTGAAGATCATTATGATCACTGAGTACACCAAGACCCCCGAAAGGCCCCATTACAGACACTGTCCATCAGCGTAGTTGGATGCTGTTGACTCCTTCACCTTGTCTCCCATCTCACACCCCGTTACAGTCGCTGTCCATATGCTTGTAGTAAGATGCTGTTGAAACACTACTTCTCTTCTCTGTGTTGTACAGCCCTCCCCATGCTCCCACCACCCCACACAGTATAAATGCTAATCCTAATGCGCCCTTTCTTTCTGCCCGCCATTATCCCTCCCTTCCCACACACCATGCCCAGTCCCTTTCCTTTTGGTAACTGTTAGTCCACTCTCGGCTTCTGTGATTCTGCTGCTATTTATATCCTTCAGTTTCTCTTTGTTTTTATAATCCACACATGAGTGAAATCATTTGGTACTTATCTTTCTTTGCCTGGCCTATTTCACTGAGCATAGTACCCTCTTGCTCCATCCACGTTGTTGCAAAAGGTAGGATTTGTTTTCTTCTTACGGCTGCTTACTGCACTTTTTAAACTGGATTTCTGTCTTCTCTTTTGTCTGTAGTTTCGCTATGTGCTTTCACCATTGCTCTCCTGGTTATGAGCAATAGCTTTGTTTTAATCGATATGTATCTGTATCTATCTATCTGTCTGTCTGTCTCTCTGTATATCAGTCCAACCTGCTAACTTTCTTACTATCTATGTATCTATGGATCTATCCATCTATATATCATCTATATATCATCTATCTATCTGCCTATCTGTGTATGTATCTGTCTATCCTTCTATCTTTCTTTCTATCCATCTATCTCTCTATCTCTCTATCTTTTTATCATCTATCTCTCATGCCTCTCTTCTATCTATGTATCTATCTATCATCTACCTTCTATCTATCTATGTATCTAACTATCTACCTATCTATCTATCTATCTATCTATCTATCCGTCTATCTATCTATCTATCTATGAATGAATCACATTTTTTTCCACCTATCTATCCTTATGTACAGAACAGTTAACAAAATCGCCTATGTCACTTTATATATATGCTTCCAAAAATCTTGCAAGGTAACTAGGCCATAGGGAGAGCACTGAGTTCATTGAGAAAGCTGAAGGTCGAGTCAGCCACGTGTGCTTACAAAACCAGTAAATGGTGTTGCACGGACTTGCACCCATATCTCCGTCCTCTGTCCTCTTTGAACTCCTTCTCGCTTCCTGACTGTATTTAGCCACATTCAATTACTAAGTGCTCCCTGAAGACCACAAGTATCCCTCCTCTGGGTTTGTTGAAGACAGAAATGTATACATGGTGCTTTGCTCACCACCAAGTTTGAGGGACATCGGTGGGAGCACCGCTGATAGGAGGATGGACAAATAAAAAGGAACACCTATTTATAGACAGGAGCAGTTGGGAGCAATGAGAGTGTTGTGGAGTTACGTGTTTGTTTGAGTGTCCAAACTTCCCTCTTTAGGTGGTTATTACTTCTTTACATTCAAGAACATTACAAAACCCACTGATTTGAAAAGACCAGATGCATATTATTACAGCAATTCAGTTGTTGAGGTGATAAAAAATGAGAAGGACTTTGCTGTACCACTAAATCTATGGCTGGGCACTGCTAATATCAAACAAAAAGAATTCACGGTGGCAAGATAGGTCTATTTACTACTGACTGTCTCGGGGGCACAGACAGAAATCATTTGACTCATTGTTTGTTTTTCAGATTCACTTGTTTTGGGTACCTCTCCCCACCCCTTCTGCATGTAGTTTGTCTGTGTCCTAGGATCTCAAGTGAGTCTCCAATAAGTGAGCACGTAATTGTTCTTGAGTTTTCATCCCTTCCTCTAACCAAGTGTCTTTTGATTGGAGCACTCAGAGTCTGTCCTTTTATTCTGAAAATTGAGAGCAGTGTCCTTATTGCTCTTACATTAAATTTTTTGTTATCATTATTCTATAATCGCGTGAAGATTATTATGATCACTGAGTACACCAAGACCCACGAAAGGCCCCATTACAGACGCTGTCCATCAGCGTAGTTGGATGCTGTTGACTCCTTCACCTTGTCTCCCACCACACACCCCGTTACAGTCGCTGTCCATATGCTTGTAGTAATCTGCTGTTGAAACACTACTTCTCTTCTCTGTGTTGTACAGCCCTCCCCATGCTCCCACCACCCCACACAGTATAAATGCTAATCCTAACGCGCCCTTTCTTTCTGCCCGCCCTTATCCCTCCCTTCCCACCCACCATGCCCAGTCCCTTTCCTTTTGGTAACTGTTAGTCCACTCTCGGCTTCTGTGATTCTGCTGCTATTTATATCCTTCAGTTTCTCTTTGTTTTTATATTCCACACATGAGTGAAATCATTTGGTACTTATCTTTCTTTGCCTGGCCTATTTCACTGAGCATAGTACCCTCTTGCTCCATCCACGTTGTTGCAAAAGGTAGGATTTGTTTTCTTCTTACGGCTGCTTACTGCACTTTTTAAACTGGATTTCTGTCTTCTCTTTTGTCTGTAGCTTCGCTATGTGCTTTCACCATTGCTCTCCTGGTTATGAGCAATAGCTTTGTTTTAATCGATATGTATCTGTATCTATCTATCTGTCTGTCTGTCTGTCTGTATATCAGTCCAACCTGCTATCTTTCTTACTAACTATGTATCTATGGATCTATCTATCTATGTATCTATCCATCTATCTATCATCTATATATCATCTATCTATCTGCCTATCTGCGTATGTATCTGTCTATCCTTCTATCTTTCTTTCTATCCATCTATCTCTCTATCTCTCTATCTTTTTATCATCTATCTCTCATGCCTCTCTTCTATCTATGTATCTATCTATCATCTACCTTCTATCTATCTATGTATCTAACTATCTATCTCTCTATCTATCTATCTATCTGACTATCTATCTATCAATCTATCTATCTATCTATCTATCTATCTATCTATCTATCTATCTATCTATCTATCTATCTATCTATCCGTCTATCTATCTATCTATCTATCTATGAATGAATCACATTTTTTTCCACCTATCTATCCTTATGTACAGAACAGTTAACAAAATCGCCTATGTCACTTTATATATATGCTTCGAAAAATCTTGCAAGGTAACTAGGCCATAGGGCGAGCACTGACTTCATTGAGAAAGCTGAAGGTCGAGTCAGCCACGTGTGCTTACAAAACCAGTAATTGGTGTTGCACGGACTTGCACCCATATCTCCGTCCTCTGTCCTCTTTGAACTCCTTCTCGCTTCCTGACTGTATTTAGCCACATTCAATTACTAAGTGCTCCCTGAAGACCACAAGTATCCCTCCTCTGGGTTTGTTGAAGACAGAAATGTATACATGGTGCTTTGCTCACCACCAAGTTTGAGGGACATCGGTGGGAGCACCGCTGATAGGAGGATGGACAAATAAAAAGGAACACCTATTTATAGACAGGAGCAGTTGGGAGCAATGAGAGTGTTGTGGAGTTACGTGTTTGTTTGAGTGTCCAAACTTCCCTCTTTAGGTGGTTATTACTTCTTTACATTCAAGAACATTACAAAACCCACTGATTTGAAAAGAACAGATGCATATTATTACAGCAATTCAGTTGTTGAGGTGATAAAAAATGAGAAGGACTTTGCTGTACCACTAAATCTATGGCTGGGCACTGCTAATATCAAACAAAAAGAATTCACGGTGGCAAGATAGGTCTATTTACTACTGACTATCTCGGGGGCACAGACAGAAATCATTTGACTCATTGTTTGTTTTTCAGATTCACTTGTTTTGGGTACCTCTCCCCACCCCTTCTGCTTGTAGTTTGTCTGTGTCCTAGGATCTCAAGTGAGTCTCCAATAAGTGAGGACGTACTTGTTCTTGAGTTTTCATCCCTTCCTCTAACCAAGTGTCCTTTGATTGGAGCACTCAGAGTCTGTCCTTTTATTCTGACAATTGAGAGCAGTGTCCTTATTGCTCTTACATTAAATTTTTTGTTATCATTATTCTATAATCGCGTGAAGATCATTATGATCACTGAGTACACCAAGACCCCCGAAAGGCCCCATTACAGACGCTCTCCATCAGCGTAGTTGGATGCTGTTGACTCCTTCACCATGTCTCCCATCACACACCCCGTTACAGTCGCTGTCCATATGCTTGTAGTAAGATGCTGTTGAAACACTACTTCTCTTCTCTGTGTTGTACAGCCCTCCCCATGCTCCCACCACCCCACACAGTATAAATGCTAATCCTAACGTGCCCTTTCTTTCTGCCCGCCCTTATCCCTCCCTTCCCACACACCATGCCCAGTCCCTTTCCTTTTGGTAACTGTTAGTCCACACTCGGCTTCTGTGATTCTGCTGCTATTTATATCCTTCAGTTTCTCTTTGTTTTTATAATCCACACATGAGTGAAATCATTTGGTACTTATCTTTCTTTGCCTGGCCTATTTCACTGAGCATAGTACCCTCTTGCTCCATCCACGTTGTTGCAAAAGGTAGGATTTGTTTTCTTCTTACGGCTGCTTACTGCACTTTTTAAACTGGATTTCTGTCTTCTCTTTTGTCTGTAGTTTCGCTATGTGCTTTCACCATTGCTCTCCTGGTTATGAGCAATAGCTTTGTTTTAATCGATATGTATCTGTATCTATCTATCTGTCTGTCTGTCTCTCTGTATATCAGTCCAACCTGCTATCTTTCTTACTATCTATGTATCTATGGATCTATCCATCTATATATCATCTATATATCATCTATCTATCTGCCTATCTGTGTATGTATCTGTCTATCCTTCTATCTTTCTTTCTATCCATCTATATCTCTATCTCTCTATCTTTTTATCATCTATCTCTCATGCCTCTCTTCTATCTATGTATCTATCTATCATCTACCTTCTATCTATCTATGTATCTAACTATCTATCTATCTATCTATCTATCTATCTATCTATCTATCTATCCGTCTATCTATCTATCTATCTATGAATGAATCACATTTTTTTCCACCTATCTATCCTTATGTACAGAACAGTTAACAAAATCGCCTATGTCACTTTATATATATGCTTCCAAAAATCTTGCAAGGTAACTAGGCCATAGGGAGAGCACTTAGTTCATTGAGAAAGCTGAAGGTCCAGTCAGCCACGTGTGCTTACAAAACCAGTAAATGGTGTTGCACGGACTTGCACCCATATCTCCGTCCTCTGTCCTCTTTGAACTCCTTCTCGCTTCCTGACTGTATTTAGCCACATTCAATTACTAAGTGCTCCCTGAAGACCACAAGTATCCCTCCTCTGGGTTTGTTGAAGACAGAAATGTATACATGGTGCTTTGCTCACCACCAAGTTTGAGGGACATCGGTGGGAGCACCGCTGATAGGAGGATGGACAAATAAAAAGGACCACCTATTTATAGACAGGAGCAGTTGGGAGCAATGAGAGTGTTGTGGAGTTACGTGTTTGTTTGAGTGTCCAAACTTCCCTCTTTAGGTGGTTATTACTTCTTTACATTCAAGAACATTACAAAACCCACTGATTTGAAAAGAACAGATGCATATTATTACAGCAATTCAGTTGTTGAGGTGATAAAAAATGAGAAGGACTTTGCTGTACCACTAAATCTATGGCTGGGCACTGCTAATATCAAACAAAAAGAATTCACGGTGGCAAGATAGGTCTATTTACTACTGACTGTCTCGGGGGCACAGACAGAAATCATTTGACTCATTGTTTGTTTTTCAGATTCACTTGTTTTGGGTACCTCTCTCCTCCCCTTCTGCTTGTAGTTTGTCTGTGTCCTAGGATCTCAAGTGAGTCTCCAATAAGTGAGCACGTACTTGTTCTTGAGTTTTCATCCCTTCCTCTAACCAAGTGTTCTTTTGATTGGAGCACTCAGAGTCTGTCCTTTTAATCTGACAATTGAGAGCAGTGCCCTTATTGCTCTTACATTAAATTTTTTGTTATCATTATTCTATAATCGCGTGAAGATCATTATGATCACTGAGTACACCAAGACCCCCGAAAGGCCCCATTACAGACACTGTCCATCAGCGTAGTTGGATGCTGTTGACTCCTTCACCTTGTCTCCCATCTCACACCCCGTTACAGTCGCTGTCCATATGCTTGTAGTAAGATGCTGTTGAAACACTACTTCTCTTCTCTGTGTTGTACAGCCCTCCCCATGCTCCCACCACCCCACACAGTATAAATGCTAATCCTAATGCGCCCTTTCTTTCTGCCCGCCATTATCCCTCCCTTCCCACACACCATGCCCAGTCCCTTTCCTTTTGGTAACTGTTAGTCCACTCTCGGCTTCTGTGATTCTGCTGCTATTTATATCCTTCAGTTTCTCTTTGTTTTTATAATCCACACATGAGTGAAATCATTTGGTACTTATCTTTCTTTGCCTGGCCTATTTCACTGAGCATAGTACCCTCTTGCTCCATCCACGTTGTTGCAAAAGGTAGGATTTGTTTTCTTCTTACGGCTGCTTACTGCACTTTTTAAACTGGATTTCTGTCTTCTCTTTTGTCTGTAGTTTCGCTATGTGCTTTCACCATTGCTCTCCTGGTTATGAGCAATAGCTTTGTTTTAATCGATATGTATCTGTATCTATCTATCTGTCTGTCTGTCTCTCTGTATATCAGTCCAACCTGCTAACTTTCTTACTATCTATGTATCTATGGATCTATCCATCTATATATCATCTATATATCATCTATCTATCTGCCTATCTGTGTATGTATCTGTCTATCCTTCTATCTTTCTTTCTATCCATCTATCTCTCTATCTCTCTATCTTTTTATCATCTATCTCTCATGCCTCTCTTCTATCTATGTATCTATCTATCATCTACCTTCTATCTATCTATGTATCTAACTATCTACCTATCTATCTATCTATCTATCTATCTATCCGTCTATCTATCTATCTATCTATGAATGAATCACATTTTTTTCCACCTATCTATCCTTATGTACAGAACAGTTAAAAAAAACGCCTATGTCACTTTATATATATGCTTCCAAAAATCTTGCAAGGTAACTAGGCCATAGGGAGAGCACTGAGTTCATTGAGAAAGCTGAAGGTCGAGTCAGCCACGTGTGCTTACAAAACCAGTAAATGGTGTTGCACGGACTTGCACCCATATCTCCGTCCTCTGTCCTCTTTGAACTCCTTCTCGCTTCCTGACTGTATTTAGCCACATTCAATTACTAAGTGCTCCCTGAAGACCACAAGTATCCCTCCTCTGGGTTTGTTGAAGACAGAAATGTATACATGGTGCTTTGCTCACCACCAAGTTTGAGGGACATCGGTGGGAGCACCGCTGATAGGAGGATGGACAAATAAAAAGGAACACCTATTTATAGACAGGAGCAGTTGGGAGCAATGAGAGTGTTGTGGAGTTACGTGTTTGTTTGAGTGTCCAAACTTCCCTCTTTAGGTGGTTATTACTTCTTTACATTCAAGAACATTACAAAACCCACTGATTTGAAAAGACCAGATGCATATTATTACAGCAATTCAGTTGTTGAGGTGATAAAAAATGAGAAGGACTTTGCTGTACCACTAAATCTATGGCTGGGCACTGCTAATATCAAACAAAAAGAATTCACGGTGGCAAGATAGGTCTATTTACTACTGACTGTCTCGGGGGCACAGACAGAAATCATTTGACTCATTGTTTGTTTTTCAGATTCACTTGTTTTGGGTACCTCTCCCCACCCCTTCTGCATGTAGTTTGTCTGTGTCCTAGGATCTCAAGTGAGTCTCCAATAAGTGAGCACGTAATTGTTCTTGAGTTTTCATCCCTTCCTCTAACCAAGTGTCTTTTGATTGGAGCACTCAGAGTCTGTCCTTTTATTCTGAAAATTGAGAGCAGTGTCCTTATTGCTCTTACATTAAATTTTTTGTTATCATTATTCTATAATCGCGTGAAGATTATTATGATCACTGAGTACACCAAGTCCCACGAAAGGCCCCATTACAGACGCTGTCCATCAGCGTAGTTGGATGCTGTTGACTCCTTCACCTTGTCTCCCACCACACACCCCGTTACAGTCGCTGTCCATATGCTTGTAGTAATCTGCTGTTGAAACACTACTTCTCTTCTCTGTGTTGTACAGCCCTCCCCATGCTCCCACCACCCCACACAGTATAAATGCTAATCCTAACGCGCCCTTTCTTTCTGCCCGCCCTTATCCCTCCCTTCCCACCCACCATGCCCAGTCCCTTTCCTTTTGGTAACTGTTAGTCCACTCTCGGCTTCTGTGATTCTGCTGCTATTTATATCCTTCAGTTTCTCTTTGTTTTTATATTCCACACATGAGTGAAATCATTTGGTACTTATCTTTCTTTGCCTGGCCTATTTCACTGAGCATAGTACCCTCTTGCTCCATCCACGTTGTTGCAAAAGGTAGGATTTGTTTTCTTCTTACGGCTGCTTACTGCACTTTTTAAACTGGATTTCTGTCTTCTCTTTTGTCTGTAGCTTCGCTATGTGCTTTCACCATTGCTCTCCTGGTTATGAGCAATAGCTTTGTTTTAATCGATATGTATCTGTATCTATCTATCTGTCTGTCTGTCTGTCTGTATATCAGTCCAACCTGCTATCTTTCTTACTAACTATGTATCTATGGATCTATCTATCTATGTATCTATCCATCTATCTATCATCTATATATCATCTATCTATCTGCCTATCTGCGTATGTATCTGTCTATCCTTCTATCTTTCTTTCTATCCATCTATCTCTCTATCTCTCTATCTTTTTATCATCTATCTCTCATGCCTCTCTTCTATCTATGTATCTATCTATCATCTACCTTCTATCTATCTATGTATCTAACTATCTATCTCTCTATCTATCTATCTATCTGACTATCTATCTATCAATCTATCTATCTATCTATCTATCTATCTATCTATCTATCTATCTATCCGTCTATCTATCTATCTATCTATCTATGAATGAATCACATTTTTTTCCACCTATCTATCCTTATGTACAGAACAGTTAACAAAATCGCCTATGTCACTTTATATATATGCTTCGAAAAATCTTGCAAGGTAACTAGGCCATAGGGCGAGCACTGACTTCATTGAGAAAGCTGAAGGTCGAGTCAGCCACGTGTGCTTACAAAACCAGTAATTGGTGTTGCACGGACTTGCACCCATATCTCCGTCCTCTGTCCTCTTTGAACTCCTTCTCGCTTCCTGACTGTATTTAGCCACATTCAATTACTAAGTGCTCCCTGAAGACCACAAGTATCCCTCCTCTGGGTTTGTTGAAGACAGAAATGTATACATGGTGCTTTGCTCACCACCAAGTTTGAGGGACATCGGTGGGAGCACCGCTGATAGGAGGATGGACAAATAAAAAGGAACACCTATTTATAGACAGGAGCAGTTGGGAGCAATGAGAGTGTTGTGGAGTTACGTGTTTGTTTGAGTGTCCAAACTTCCCTCTTTAGGTGGTTATTACTTCTTTACATTCAAGAACATTACAAAACCCACTGATTTGAAAAGAACAGATGCATATTATTACAGCAATTCAGTTGTTGAGGTGATAAAAAATGAGAAGGACTTTGCTGTACCACTAAATCTATGGCTGGGCACTGCTAATATCAAACAAAAAGAATTCACGGTGGCAAGATAGGTCTATTTACTACTGACTATCTCGGGGGCACAGACAGAAATCATTTGACTCATTGTTTGTTTTTCAGATTCACTTGTTTTGGGTACCTCTCCCCACCCCTTCTGCTTGTAGTTTGTCTGTGTCCTAGGATCTCAAGTGAGTCTCCAATAAGTGAGGACGTACTTGTTCTTGAGTTTTCATCCCTTCCTCTAACCAAGTGTCCTTTGATTGGAGCACTCAGAGTCTGTCCTTTTATTCTGACAATTGAGAGCAGTGTCCTTATTGCTCTTACATTAAATTTTTTGTTATCATTATTCTATAATCGCGTGAAGATCATTATGATCACTGAGTACACCAAGACCCCCGAAAGGCCCCATTACAGACGCTGTCCATCAGCGTAGTTGGATGCTGTTGACTCCTTCACCATGTCTCCCATCACACACCCCGTTACAGTCGCTGTCCATATGCTTGTAGTAAGATGCTGTTGAAACACTACTTCTCTTCTCTGTGTTGTACAGCCCTCCCCATGCTCCCACCACCCCACACAGTATAAATGCTAATCCTAACGTGCCCTTTCTTTCTGCCCGCCCTTATCCCTCCCTTCCCACACACCATGCCCAGTCCCTTTCCTTTTGGTAACTGTTAGTCCACACTCGGCTTCTGTGATTCTGCTGCTATTTATATCCTTCAGTTTCTCTTTGTTTTTATAATCCACACATGAGTGAAATCATTTGGTACTTATCTTTCTTTGCCTGGCCTATTTCACTGAGCATAGTACCCTCTTGCTCCATCCACGTTGTTGCAAAAGGTAGGATTTGTTTTCTTCTTACGGCTGCTTACTGCACTTTTTAAACTGGATTTCTGTCTTCTCTTTTGTCTGTAGTTTCGCTATGTGCTTTCACCATTGCTCTCCTGGTTATGAGCAATAGCTTTGTTTTAATCGATATGTATCTGTATCTATCTATCTGTCTGTCTGTCTCTCTGTATATCAGTCCAACCTGCTATCTTTCTTACTATCTATGTATCTATGGATCTATCCATCTATATATCATCTATATATCATCTATCTATCTGCCTATCTGTGTATGTATCTGTCTATCCTTCTATCTTTCTTTCTATCCATCTATATCTCTATCTCTCTATCTTTTTATCATCTATCTCTCATGCCTCTCTTCTATCTATGTATCTATCTATCATCTACCTTCTATCTATCTATGTATCTAACTATCTATCTATCTATCTATCTATCTATCTATCTATCTATCCGTCTATCTATCTATCTATCTATGAATGAATCACATTTTTTTCCACCTATCTATCCTTATGTACAGAACAGTTAACAAAATCGCCTATGTCACTTTATATATATGCTTCCAAAAATCTTGCAAGGTAACTAGGCCATAGGGAGAGCACTTAGTTCATTGAGAAAGCTGAAGGTCCAGTCAGCCACGTGTGCTTACAAAACCAGTAAATGGTGTTGCACGGACTTGCACCCATATCTCCGTCCTCTGTCCTCTTTGAACTCCTTCTCGCTTCCTGACTGTATTTAGCCACATTCAATTACTAAGTGCTCCCTGAAGACCACAAGTATCCCTCCTCTGGGTTTGTTGAAGACAGAAATGTATACATGGTGCTTTGCTCACCACCAAGTTTGAGGGACATCGGTGGGAGCACCGCTGATAGGAGGATGGACAAATAAAAAGGACCACCTATTTATAGACAGGAGCAGTTGGGAGCAATGAGAGTGTTGTGGAGTTACGTGTTTGTTTGAGTGTCCAAACTTCCCTCTTTAGGTGGTTATTACTTCTTTACATTCAAGAACATTACAAAACCCACTGATTTGAAAAGAACAGATGCATATTATTACAGCAATTCAGTTGTTGAGGTGATAAAAAATGAGAAGGACTTTGCTGTACCACTAAATCTATGGCTGGGCACTGCTAATATCAAACAAAAAGAATTCACGGTGGCAAGATAGGTCTATTTACTACTGACTGTCTCGGGGGCACAGACAGAAATCATTTGACTCATTGTTTGTTTTTCAGATTCACTTGTTTTGGGTACCTCTCTCCTCCCCTTCTGCTTGTAGTTTGTCTGTGTCCTAGGATCTCAAGTGAGTCTCCAATAAGTGAGCACGTACTTGTTCTTGAGTTTTCATCCCTTCCTCTAACCAAGTGTTCTTTTGATTGGAGCACTCAGAGTCTGTCCTTTTAATCTGACAATTGAGAGCAGTGCCCTTATTGCTCTTACATTAAATTTTTTGTTATCATTATTCTATAATCGCGTGAAGATCATTATGATCACTGAGTACACCAAGACCCCCGAAAGGCCCCATTACAGACACTGTCCATCAGCGTAGTTGGATGCTGTTGACTCCTTCACCTTGTCTCCCATCTCACACCCCGTTACAGTCGCTGTCCATATGCTTGTAGTAAGATGCTGTTGAAACACTACTTCTCTTCTCTGTGTTGTACAGCCCTCCCCATGCTCCCACCACCCCACACAGTATAAATGCTAATCCTAATGCGCCCTTTCTTTCTGCCCGCCATTATCCCTCCCTTCCCACACACCATGCCCAGTCCCTTTCCTTTTGGTAACTGTTAGTCCACTCTCGGCTTCTGTGATTCTGCTGCTATTTATATCCTTCAGTTTCTCTTTGTTTTTATAATCCACACATGAGTGAAATCATTTGGTACTTATCTTTCTTTGCCTGGCCTATTTCACTGAGCATAGTACCCTCTTGCTCCATCCACGTTGTTGCAAAAGGTAGGATTTGTTTTCTTCTTACGGCTGCTTACTGCACTTTTTAAACTGGATTTCTGTCTTCTCTTTTGTCTGTAGTTTCGCTATGTGCTTTCACCATTGCTCTCCTGGTTATGAGCAATAGCTTTGTTTTAATCGATATGTATCTGTATCTATCTATCTGTCTGTCTGTCTCTCTGTATATCAGTCCAACCTGCTATCTTTCTTACTATCTATGTATCTATGGATCTATCCATCTATATATCATCTATATATCATCTATCTATCTGCCTATCTGTGTATGTATCTGTCTATCCTTCTATCTTTCTTTCTATCCATCTATCTCTCTATCTCTCTATCTTTTTATCATCTATCTCTCATGCCTCTCTTCTATCTATGTATCTATCTATCATCTACCTTCTATCTATCTATGTATCTAACTATCTACCTATCTATCTATCTATCTATCTATCTATCCGTCTATCTATCTATCTATCTATGAATGAATCACATTTTTTTCCACCTATCTATCCTTATGTACAGAACAGTTAAAAAAAACGCCTATGTCACTTTATATATATGCTTCCAAAAATCTTGCAAGGTAACTAGGCCATAGGGAGAGCACTGAGTTCATTGAGAAAGCTGAAGGTCGAGTCAGCCACGTGTGCTTACAAAACCAGTAAATGGTGTTGCACGGACTTGCACCCATATCTCCGTCCTCTGTCCTCTTTGAACTCCTTCTCGCTTCCTGACTGTATTTAGCCACATTCAATTACTAAGTGCTCCCTGAAGACCACAAGTATCCCTCCTCTGGGTTTGTTGAAGACAGAAATGTATACATGGTGCTTTGCTCACCACCAAGTTTGAGGGACATCGGTGGGAGCACCGCTGATAGGAGGATGGACAAATAAAAAGGAACACCTATTTATAGACAGGAGCAGTTGGGAGCAATGAGAGTGTTGTGGAGTTACGTGTTTGTTTGAGTGTCCAAACTTCCCTCTTTAGGTGGTTATTACTTCTTTACATTCAAGAACATTACAAAACCCACTGATTTGAAAAGACCAGATGCATATTATTACAGCAATTCAGTTGTTGAGGTGATAAAAAATGAGAAGGACTTTGCTGTACCACTAAATCTATGGCTGGGCACTGCTAATATCAAACAAAAAGAATTCACGGTGGCAAGATAGGTCTATTTACTACTGACTGTCTCGGGGGCACAGACAGAAATCATTTGACTCATTGTTTGTTTTTCAGATTCACTTGTTTTGGGTACCTCTCCCCTCCCCTTCTGCTTGTAGTTTGTCTGTGTCCTAGGATCTCAAGTGAGTCTCCAATAAGTGAGCACGTAATTGTTCTTGAGTTTTCATCCCTTCCTCTAACCAAGTGTCTTTTGATTGGAGCACTCAGAGTCTGTCCTTTTATTCTGACAATTGAGAGCAGTGTCCTTATTGCTCTTACATTAAATTTTTTGTTATCATTATTCTATAATCGCGTGAAGATCATTATGATCACTGAGTACACCAAGACCCCCGAAAGGCCCCATTACAGACACTGTCCATCAGCGTAGTTGGATGCTGTTGACTCCTTCACCTTGTCTCCCACCACACACCCCGTTACAGTCGCTGTCCATATGCTTGTAGTAAGATGCTGTTGAAACACTACTTCTCTTCTCTGTGTTGTACAGCCCTCCCCATGCTCCCACCACCGCACACAGTATAAATGCTAATCCTAATGCGCCCTTTCTTTCTGCCCGCCCTTATCCCTCCCTTCCCACACACCATGCCCAGTCCCTTTCCTTTTGGTAACTGTTAGTCCACTCTCGGCTTCTGTGATTCTGCTGCTATTTATATCCTTCAGTTTCTCTTTGTTTTTATAATCCACACATGAGTGAAATCATTTGGTACTTATCTTTCTTTGCCTGGCCTATTTCACTGAGCATAGTACCCTCTTGCTCCATCCACGTTGTTGCAAATGGTAGGATTTGTTTTCTTCTTACGGCTGCTTACTGCACTTTTTAAACTGGATTTCTGTCTTCTCTTTTGTCTGTAGTTTCGCTATGTGCTTTCACCATTGCTCTCCTGGTTATGAGCAATAGCTTTGTTTTAATCGATATGTATCTGTATCTATCTATCTGTCTGTCTGTCTCTCTGTATATCAGTCCAACCTGCTATCTTTCTTACTATCTATGTATCTATGGATCTATCTATCTATGTATCTATCCATCTATCTATCATCTATATATCATCTATCTATCTGCCTATCTGTGTATGTATCTGTCTATCCTTCTATCTTTCTTTCTATCCATCTATCTCTCTATCTCTCTATCTTTTTATCATCTATCTCTCATGCCTCTCTTCTATCTATGTATCTATCTATCATCTACCTTCTATCTATCTATGTATCTAACTATCTATCTATCTATCTATCTATCTATCTATCTATCTATCTATCTATCTATCTATCCGTCTATCTATCTATCTATCTATGAATGAATCACATTTTTTTCCACCTATCTATCCTTATGTACAGAACAGTTAACAAAATCGCCTATGTCACTTTATATATATGCTTCCAAAAATCTTGCAAGGTAACTAGGCCATAGGGAGAGCACTGAGTTCATTGAGAAAGCTGAAGGTCGAGTCAGCCACGTGTGCTTACAAAACCAGTAAATGGTGTTGCACGGACTTGCACCCATATCTCCGTCCTCTGTCCTCTTTGAACTCCTTCTCGCTTCCTGACTGTATTTAGCCACATTCAATTACTAAGTGCTCCCTGAAGACCACAAGTATCCCTCCTCTGGGTTTGTTGAAGACAGAAATGTATACATGGTGCTTTGCTCACCACCAAGTTTGAGGGACATCGTTGGGAGCACCGCTGATAGGAGGATGGACAAATAAAAAGGACCACCTATTTATAGACAGGAGCAGTTGGGAGCAATGAGAGTGTTGTGGAGTTACGTGTTTGTTTGAGTGTCCAAACTTCCCTCTTTAGGTGGTTATTACTTCTTTACATTCAAGAACATTACAAAACCCACTGATTTGAAAAGAACAGATGCATATTATTACAGCAATTCAGTTGTTGAGGTGATAAAAAATGAGAAGGACTTTGCTGTACCACTAAATCTATGGCTGGGCACTGCTAATATCAAACAAAAAGAATTCACGGTGGCAAGATAGGTCTATTTACTACTGACTGTCTCGGGGGCACAGACAGAAATCATTTGACTCATTGTTTGTTTTTCAGATTCACTTGTTTTGGGTACCTCTCTCCTCCCCTTCTGCTTGTAGTTTGTCTGTGTCCTAGGATCTCAAGTGAGTCTCCAATAAGTGAGCACGTACTTGTTCTTGAGTTTTCATCCCTTCCTCTAACCAAGTGTTCTTTTGATTGGAGCACTCAGAGTCTGTCCTTTTATTCTGACAATTGAGAGCAGTGCCCTTATTGCTCTTACATTAAATTTTTTGTTATCAACATTCTATAATCGCGTGAAGATCATTATGATCACTGAGTACACCAAGACCCCCGAAAGGCCCCATTACAGACGCTGTCCATCAGCGTAGTTGGATGCTGTTGACTCCTTCACCTTGTCTCCCACCACACACCCCGTTACAGTCGCTGTCCATATGCTTGTAGTAAGATGCTGTTGAAACACTACTTCTCTTCTCTGTGTTGTACAGCCCTCCCCATGCTCCCACCACCCCACACAGTATAAATGCTAATCCTAATGCGCCCTTTCTTTCTGCCCGCCCTTATCCCTCCCTTCCCACCCACCATGCCCAGTCCCTTTCCTTTTGGTAATTGTTAGTCCACTCTAGGCTTCTGTGATTCTGCTGCTATTTATATCCTTCAGTTTCTCTTTGTTTTTATAATCCACACAGGAGTGAAATCATTTGGTACTTATCTTTCTTTGCCTGGCCTATTTCACTGAGCATAGTACCCTCTTGCTCCATCCACGTTGTTGCAAAAGGTAGGATTTGTTTTCTTCTTACGGCTGCTTACTGCACTTTTTAAACTGGATTTCTGTCTTCTCTTTTGTCTGTAGTTTCGCTATGTGCTTTCACCATTGCTCTCCTGGTTATGAGCAATAGCTTTGTTTTAATCGATATGTATCTGTATCTATCTATCTGTCTGTCTGTCTGTCTGTATATCAGTCCAACCTGCTATCTTTCTTACTATCTATGTATCTATGGATCTATCTATCTATGTATCTATCCATCTATCTATCATCTATATATCATCTATCTATCTGCCTATCTGTGTATTTATATGTCTATCCTTCTATCTTTCTTTCTATCCATCTATCTCTCTATCTCTCTATCTTTTTATCATCTATCTCTCATGCCTCTCTTCTATCTATGTATCTATCTATCATCTACCTTCTATCTATCTATGTATCTAACTATCTACCTATCTATCTATCTATCTATCTATCTATCTATCTATCTATCTATCTATCTATCTATCTATCTATCTATCTAACAATCTACCTATCTATCTATCTATCTATCTATCTATCTATCTATCTATCTGTCTATCTATCTATCTATCTATCTATGAATGAATCACATTTTTTTCCACCTATCTATCCTTATGTACAGAACAGTTAAAAAAATCGCCTATGTCACTTTATATATATGCTTCGAAAAATCTTGCAAGGTAACTAGGCCATAGGGAGAGCACTGAGTTCATTGAGAAAGCTGAAGGTCGAGTCCGCCACGTGTGCTTACAAAACCAGTAAATGGTGTTGCACGGACTTGCACCCATATCTCCGTCCTCTGTCCTCTTTGAACTCCTTCTCGCTTCCTGACTGTATTTAGCCACATTCAATTACTAAGTGCTCCCTGAAGACCACAAGTATCCCTCCTCTGGGTTTGTTGAAGACAGAAATGTATACATGGTGCTTTGCTCACCACCAAGTTTGAGGGACATCGGTGGGAGCACCGCTGATAGGAGGATGGACAAATAAAAAGGAACACCTATTTATGGACAGGAGCAGTTGGGAGCAATGAGAGTGTTGTGGAGTTACCTGTTTGTTTGAGTGTCCAAACTTCCCTCTTTAGGTGGTTATTACTTCTTTACATTCAAGAACATTACAAAACCCACTGATTTGAAAAGACCAGATGCATATTATTACAGCAATTCAGTTGTTGAGGTGATAAAAAATGAGAAGGACTTTGCTGTACCACTAAATCTATGGCTGGGCACTGCTAATATCAAACAAAAAGAATTCACGGTGGCAAGATAGGTCTATTTACTACTGACTGTCTCGGGGGCACAGACAGAAATCATTTGACTCATTGTTTGTTTTTCAGATTCACTTGTTTTGGGTACCTCTCCCCACCCCTTCTGCTTGTAGTTTGTCTGTGTCCTAGGATCTCAAGTGAGTCTCCAATAAGTGAGCACGTAATTGTTCTTGAGTTTTCATCCCTTCCTCTAACCAAGTGTCTTTTGATTGGAGCACTCAGAGTCTGTCCTTTTATTCTGACAATTGAGAGCAGTGTCCTTATTGCTCTTACATTAAATTTTTTGTTATCATTATTCTATAATCGCGTGAAGATCATTATGATCACTGAGTACACCAAGACCCCCGAAAGGCCCCATTACAGACGCTGTCCATCAGCGTAGTTGGATGCTGTTGACTCCTTCACCTTGTCTCCCACCACACACCCCGTTACAGTCGCTGTCCATATGCTTGTAGTAAGATGCTGTTGAAACACTACTTCTCTTCTCTGTGTTGTACAGCCCTCCCCATGCTCCCACCACCCCACACAGTATAAATGCTAATCCTAATGCGCTCTTTCTTTCTGCCCGCCCTTATCCCTCCCTTCCCACACACCATGCCCAGTCCCTTTCCTTTTGGTAACTGTTAGTCCACTCTCGGCTTCTGTGATTCTGCTGCTATTTATATCCTTCAGTTTCTCTTTGTTTTTATAATCCACACATGAGTGAAATCATTTGGTACTTATCTTTCTTTGCCTGGCCTATTTCACTGAGCATAGTACCCTCTTGCTCCATCCACGTTGTTGCAAATGGTAGGATTTGTTTTCTTCTTACGGCTGCTTACTGCACTTTTTAAACTGGATTTCTGTCTTCTCTTTTGTCTGTAGTTTCGCTATGTGCTTTCACCATTGCTCTCCTGGTTATGAGCAATAGCTTTGTTTTAATCGATATGTATCTGTATCTATCTATCTGTCTGTCTGTCTCTCTGTATATCAGTCCAACCTGCTATCTTTCTTACTATCTATGTATCTATGGATCTATCTATCTATGTATCTATCCATCTATCTATCATCTATATATCATCTATCTATCTGCCTATCTGTGTATGTATCTGTCTATCCTTCTATCTTTCTTTCTATCCATCTATCTCTCTATCTCTCTATCTTTTTATCATCTATCTCTCATGCCTCTCTTCTATCTATGTATCTATCTATCATCTACCTTCTATCTATCTATGTATCTAACTATCTATCTATCTATCTATCTATCTATCTATCTATCTATCTATCTATCTATCCGTCTATCTATCTATCTATCTATGAATGAATCACATTTTTTTCCACCTATCTATCCTTATGTACAGAACAGTTAACAAAATCGCCTATGTCACTTTATATATATGCTTCCAAAAATCTTGCAAGGTAACTAGGCCATAGGGAGAGCACTGAGTTCATTGAGAAAGCTGAAGGTCGAGTCAGCCACGTGTGCTTACAAAACCAGTAAATGGTGTTGCACGGACTTGCACCCATATCTCCGTCCTCTTTCCTCTTTGATCTCCTTCTCGCTTCCTGACTGTATTTAGCCACATTCAATTACTAAGTGCTCCCTGAAGACCACAAGTATCCCTCCTCTGGGTTTGTTGAAGACAGAAATGTATACATGGTGCTTTGCTCACCACCAAGTTTGAGGGACATTGGTGGGAGCACCGCTGATAGGAGGATGGACAAATAAAAAGGAACACCTATTTATAGACAGGAGCAGTTGGGAGCAATGAGAGTGTTGTGGAGTTACGTGTTTGTTTGAGTGTCCAAACTTCCCTCTTTAGGTGGTTATTACTTCTTTACATTCAAGAACATTACAAAACCCACTGATTTGAAAAGACCAGATGCATATTATTACAGCAATTCAGTTGTTGAGGTGATAAAAAATGAGAAGGACTTTGCTGTACCACTAAATCTATGGCTGGGCACTGCTAATATCAAACAAAAAGAATTCACGGTGGCAAGATAGGTCTATTTACTACTGACTGTCTCGGGGGCACAGAGAGAAATCATTTGACTCATTGTTTGTTTTTCAGATTCACTTGTTTTGGGTACCTCTCCCCACCCCTTCTGCTTGTAGTTTGTCTGTGTCCTAGGATCTCAAGTGAGTCTCCAATAAGTGAGCACGTACTTGTTCTTGAGTTTTCATCCCTTCCTCTAACCAAGTGTCTTTTGATTGGAGCACTCAGAGTCTGTCCTTTTATTCTGACAATTTAGAGCAGTGTCCTTATTGCTCTTACATTAAATTTTTTGTTATCATTATTCTATAATCGCGTGAAGATCATTATGATCACTGAGTACACCAAGACCCCCGAAAGGCCCCATTACAGACGCTGTCCATCAGCGTAGTTGGATGCTGTTGACTCCTTCACCATGTCTCCCACCACACACCCCGTTACAGTCGCTGTCCATATGCTTGTAGTAAGATGCTGTTGAAACACTACTTCTCTTCTCTGTGTTGTACAGCCCTCCCCATGCTCCCACCACCCCACACAGTATAAATGCTAATCCTAACGCGCCCTTTCTTTCTGCCCGCCCTTATCCCTCCCTTCCCACCCACCATGCCCAGTCCCTTTCCTTTTGGTAACTGTTAGTCCACTCTAGGCATCTGTGATTCTGCTGCTATTTATATCCTTCAGTTTCTCTTTGTTTTTATAATCCACACATGAGTGAAATCATTTGGTACTTATCTTTCTTTGCCTGGCCTATTTCACTGAGCATAGTAAAATCTTGCTCCATCCACGTTGTTGCAAAAGGTAGGATTTGTTTTCTTCTTACGGCTGCTTACTGCACTTTTTAAACTGGATTTCTGTCTTCTCTTTTGTCTGTAGTTTCGCTATGTGCTTTCACCATTGCTCTCCTGGTTATGAGCAACAGCTTTGTTTTAATCGATATGTATCTGTATCTATCTATCTGTCTGTCTGTCTGTCTGTATATCAGTCCAACCTGCTATCTTTCTTACTATCTATGTATCTATGGATCTATCTATCTATGTATCTATCCATCTATCTATCATCTATATATCATCTATCTATCTGCCTATCTGTGTATGTATCTGTCTATCCTTCTATCTTTCTTTCTATCCATCTATCTCTCTATCTCTCTATCTTTTTATCATCTATCTCTCATGCCTCTCTTCTATCTATGTATCTATCTATCATCTACCTTCTATCTATCTATGTATCTAACTATCTATCTATCTATCTGTCTATCTATCTATCTATCTATCTATCTATCTATCTATCTATCTATCTATCTGTCTATCTATCTATCAATCTATCTATCTATCTATCTATCTATCTATCTATCTATCTATCTATCTATCTATCTATCCGTCTATCTATCTATCTATCTGTCTATGAATGAATCACATTTTTTTCCACCTATCTATCCTTATGTACAGAACAGTTAACAAAATCGCCTATGTCACTTTATATATATGCTTCCAAAAATCTTGCAAGGTAACTAGGCCATAGGGAGAGCACTGAGTTCATTGAGAAAGCTGAAGGTCGAGTCAGCCACGTGTGCTTACAAAACCAGTAAATGGTGTTGCACGGACTTGCACCCATATCTCCGTCCTCTGTCCTCTTTGAACTCCTTCTCGCTTCCTGACTGTATTTAGCCACATTCAATTACTAAGTGCTCCCTGAAGACCACAAGTATCCCTCCTCTGGGTTTGTTGAAGACAGAAATGTATACATGGTGCTTTGCTCACCACCAAGTTTGAGGGACATCGGTGGGAGCACCGCTGATAGGAGGATGGACAAATAAAAAGGAACACCTATTTATAGACAGGAGCAGTTGGGAGCAATGAGAGTGTTGTGGAGTTACGTGTTTGTTTGAGTGTCCAAACTTCCCTCTTTAGGTGGTTATTACTTCTTTACATTCAAGAACATTACAAAACCCACTGATTTGAAAAGAACAGATGCATATTATTACAGCAATTCAGTTGTTGAGGTGATAAAAAATGAGAAGGACTTTGCTGTACCACTAAATCTATGGCTGGGCACTGCTAATATCAAACAAAAAGAATTCACGGTGGCAAGATAGGTCTATTTACTACTGACTGTCTCGGGGGCACAGACAGAAATCATTTGACTCATTGTTTGTTTTTCAGATTCACTTGTTTTGGGTACCTCTCCCCACCCCTTCTGCTTGTAGTTTGTCTGTGTCCTAGGATCTCAAGTGAGTCTCCAATAAGTGAGCACGTACTTGTTCTTGAGTTTTCATCCCTTCCTCTAACCAAGTGTCTTTTGATTGGAGCACTCAGAGTCTGTCCTTTTATTCTGACAATTGAGAGCAGTGTCCTTATTGCTCTTACATTAAATTTTTTGTTATCATTATTCTATAATCGCGTGAAGATCATTATGATCACTGAGTACACCAAGACCCCCGAAAGGCCCCATTACAGATGCTGTCCATCAGCGTAGTTGGATGCTGTTGACTCCTTCACCTTGTCTCCCACCACACACCCCGTTACAGTCGCTGTCCATATGCTTGTAGTAAGATGCTGTTGAAACACTACTTCTCTTCTCTGTGTTGTACAGCCCTCCCCATGCTCCCACCACCCCACACAGTAGAAATGCTAATCCTAATGCGCCCTTTCTTTCTGCTCGCCCTTATCCCTCCCTTCCCACCCACCATGCCCAGTCCCTTTCCTTTTGGTAACTGTTAGTCCACTCTCGGCTTCTGTGATTCTGCTGCTATTTATATCCTTCAGTTTCTCTTTGTTTTTATAATCCACACATGAGTGAAATCATTTGGTACTTATCTTTCTTTGCCTGGCCTATTTCACTGAGCATAGTACCCTCTTGCTCCATCCACGTTGTTGCAAAAGGTAGGATTTGTTTTCTTCTTACGGCTGCTTACTGCACTTTTTAAACTGGATTTCTGTCTTCTCTTTTGTCTGTAGTTTCGCTATGTGCTTTCACCATTGCTCTCCTGGTTATGAGCAACAGCTTTGTTTTAATCGATATGTATCTGTATCTATCTATCTGTCTGTCTGTCTGTCTGTATATCAGTCCAACCTGCTATCTTTCTTACTATCTATGTATCTATGTATCTATCTATCTATGTATCTATCCATCTATCTATCATCTATATATGATCTATCTATCTGCCTATCTGTGTATGTATCTGTCTATACTTCTATCTTTCTTTCTATCCATCTATCTCTCTATCTCTCTATCTTTTTATCATCTATCTCTCATGCCTCTCTTCTATCTATGTATCTATCTATCATCTACCTTCTATCTATCTATGTATCTAACTATCTATCTATCTATCTATCTATCTATCTATCATCTACCTTCTATCTATCTATGTATCTAACTATCTATCTATCTATCTATCTATCTATCTATCTATCTGTCTATCTATCTATCAATCTATCATCTATCTATCTATCTATCTATCTATCTATCTATCTATCTATCTATCTATCTATCTATCCGTCTATCTATCTATCTATCTATCTATGAATGAATCACATTTTTTTCCACCTATCTATCCTTATGTACAGAACAGTTAACAAAATCGCCTATGTCACTTTATATATATGCTTCCAAAAATCTTGCAAGGTAACTAGGCCATAGGGAGAGCACTGAGTTCATTGAGAAAGCTGAAGGTCGAGTCAGCCACGTGTGCTTACAAAACCAGTAAATGGTGTTGCACGGACTTGCACCCATATCTCCGTCCTCTGTCCTCTTTGAACTCCTTCTCGCTTCCTGACTGTATTTAGCCACATTCAATTACTAAGTGCTCCCAGAAGACCACAAGTATCCCTCCTCTGGGTTTGTTGAAGACAGAAATGTATACATGGTGCTTTGCTCACCACCAAGTTTGAGGGACATCGGTGGGAGCATCGCTGATAGGAGGATGGACAAATAAAAAGGAACACCTATTTATAGACAGGAGCAGTTGGGAGCAATGAGAGTGTTGTGGAGTTACGTGTTTGTTTGAGTGTCCAAACTTCCCTCTTTAGGTGGTTATTACTTCTTTACATTCAAGAACATTACAAAACCCACTGATTTGAAAAGACCAGATGCATATTATTACAGCAATTCAGTTGTTGAGGTGATAAAAAATGAGAAGGACTTTGCTGTACCACTAAATCTATGGCTGGGCACTGCTAATATCAAACAAAAAGAATTCACGGTGGCAAGATAGGTCTATTTACTACTGACTGTCTCGGGGGCACAGACAGAAATCATTTGACTCATTGTTTGTTTTTCAGATTCACTTGTTTTGGGTACCTCTCCCCTCCCCTTCTGCTTGTAGTTTGTCTGTGTCCTAGGATCTCAAGTGAGTCTCCAATAAGTGAGCACGTAGTTGTTCTTGAGTTTTCATCCCTTCCTCTAACCAAGTGTTCTTTTGATTGGAGCACTCAGAGTCTGACCTTTTATTCTGACAATTGAGAGCAGTGTCCTTATTGCTCTTACATTAAATTTTTTGTTATCATTATTCAATAATCGCGTGAAGATCATTATGATCACTGAGTACACCAAGACCCCCGAAAGGCCCCATTACAGACGCTGTCCATCACCGTAGTTGGATGCTGTTGACTCCTTCACCTTGTCTCCCACCACACACCCCGTTACAGTCGCTGTCCATATGCTTGTAGTAAGATGCTGTTGAAACACTACTTCTCTTCTCTGTGTTGTACAGCCCTCCCCATGCTCCCACCACCCCACACAGTATAAATGCTAATCCTAATGCGCCCTTTCTTTCTGCCCGCCCTTATCCCTCCCTTCCCACCCACCATGCCCAGTCACTTTCCTTTTGGTAACTGTTAGTCCTCTCGGCTTCTGTGATTCTGCTGCTATTTATATCCTTCAGTTTCTCTTTGTTTTTATATTCCACACATGAGTGAAATCATTTGGTACTTATCTTTCTTTGCCTGGCCTATTTCACTGAGCATAGTACCCTCTTGCTCCATCCACGTTGTTGCAAAAGGTAGGATTTGTTTTCTTCTTACGGCTGCTTACTGCACTTTTTAAACTGGATTTCTGTCTTCTCTTTTGTCTGTAGTTTCGCTATGTGCTTTCACCATTGCTCTCCTGGTTATGAGCAACAGCTTTGTTTCAATCGATATGTATCTGTATCTATCTATCTGTCTGTCTGTCTGTCTGTATATCAGTCCAACCTGCTATCTTTCTTACTATCTATGTATCTATGGATCTATCTATCTATGTATCTATCCATCTATATATCATCTATATATCATCTATCTATCTGCCTATCTGTGTATGTATCTGTCTATACTTCTATCTTTCTTTCTATCCATCTATCTCTCTATCTCTCTATCTTTTTATCATCTATCTCTCATGCCTCTCTTCTATCTATGTATCTATCTATCATCTACCTTCTATCTATCTATGTATCTAACTATCTATCTATCTATCTATCTATCTATCTATCTATCTATCTATCTATCTATCTATCTGTCTGTCTGTCTGTCTATCTATGAATCTGTCTATCTATCTATCTATCTATCTATCTATCTATCTATCTATCTATCTATCTATCTATCTATCTATCCGTCTATCTATCTATCTATCTATGAATGAATCACATTTTTTTCCACCTATCTATCCTTATGTACAGAACAGTTAACAAAATCGCCTATGTCACTTTATATATATGCTTCCAAAAATCTTGCAAGGTAACTAGGCCATAGGGAGAGCACTGAGTTCATTGAGAAAGCTGAAGGTCGAGTCAGCCACGTGTGCTTACAAAACCAGTAAATGGTGTTGCACGGACTTGCACCCATATCTCCGTCCTCTGTCCTCTTTGAACTCCTTCTCGCTTCCTGACTGTATTTAGCCACATTCAATTACTAAGTGCTCCCTGAAGACCACAAGTATCCCTCCTCTGGGTTTGTTGAAGACAGAAATGTATACATGGTGCTTTGCTCACCACCAAGTTTGAGGGACATCGGTGGGAGCACCGCTGATAGGAGGATGGACAAATAAAAAGGAACACCTATTTATAGACAGGAGCAGTTGGGAGCAATGAGAGTATTGTGGAGTTACGTGTTTGTTTGAGTGTCCAAACTTCCCTCTTTAGGTGGTTATTACTTCTTTACATTCAAGAACATTACAAAACCCACTGATTTGAAAAGAACAGATGCATATTATTACAGCAATTCAGTTGTTGAGGTGATAAAAAATGAGAAGGACTTTGCTGTACCACTAAATCTATAGCTGGGCACTGCTAATATCAAACAAAAAGAATTCACGGTGGCAAGATAGGTCTATTTACTACTGACTGTCTCGGGGGCACAGACAGAAATCATTTGACTCATTGTTTGTTTTTCAGATTCACTTGTTTTGGGTACCTCTCCCCACCCCTTCTGCTTGTAGTTTGTCTGTGTCCTAGGATCTCAAGTGAGTCTCCAATAAGTGAGCACGTAGTTGTTCTTGAGTTTTCATCCCTTCCTCTAACCAAGTGTCTTTTGATTGGAGCACTCAGAGTCTGTCCTTTTATTCTGACAATTTAGAGCAGTGTCCTTATTGCTCTTACATTAAATTTTTTGTTATCATTATTCTATAATCGCGTGAAGATCATTATGATCACTGAGTACACCAAGACCCCCGAAAGGCCCCATTACAGACGCTGTCCATCAGCGTAGTTGGATGCTGTTGACTCCTTCACCATGTCTCCCACCACACACCCCGTTACAGTCGCTGTCCATATGCTTGTAGTAAGATGCTGTTGAAACACTACTTCTCTTCTCTGTGTTGTACAGCCCTCCCCATGCTCCCACCACCCCACACAGTATAAATGCTAATCCTAATGCGCCCTTTCTTTCTGCCCGCCCTTATCCCTCCCTTCCCACCCACCATGCCCAGTCCCTTTCCTTTTGGTAACTGTTAGTCCACTCTCGGCTTCTGTGATTCTGCTGCTATTTATATCCTTCAGTTTCTCTTTGTTTTTATAATCCACACATGATTGAAATCATTTGGTACTTATCTTTCTTTGCCTGGCCTATTTCACTGAGCATAGTAAAATCTTGCTCCATCCACGTTGTTGCAAATGGTAGGATTTGTTTTATTCTTACGGCTGCTTACTGCACTTTTTAAACTGGATTTCTGTCTTCTCTTTTGTCTGTAGTTTCGCTATGTGCTTTCACCATTGCTCTCCTGGTTATGAGCAATAGCTTTGTTTTAATCGATATGTATCTGTATCTATCTATCTGTCTGTCTGTCTGTCTGTATATCAGTCCAACCTGCTATCTTTCTTACTATCTATGTATCTATGGATCTATCTATCTATGTATCTATCCATCTATCTATCATCTATATATGATCTATCTATCTGCCTATCTGTGTATGTATCTGTCTATACTTCTATCTTTCTTTCTATCCATCTATCTCTCTATCTCTCTATCTTTTTATCATCTATCTCTCATGCCTCTCTTCTATCTATGTATCTATCTATCATCTACCTTCTATCTATCTATGTATCTAACTATCTATCTATCTATCTATCTATCTATCTATCTATCTATCTATCAATCTATCTATCTATCTATCTATCTATCTATCTATCTATCAATCAATCTATCTATCTATCTATCTATCTATCTATCTATCTATCTATCTATCTATCTATCTATCTATCTATCTGTCTATCTTTCTATCAATCTATCTATCTATCTATCTATCTATCTATCTATCTATCTATCTATCTATCTATCTATCTATCTATCTATCTACCTATCTATCTGTCTATCTATCTATCAATCTATCTATCTATCTATCTATCTATCTATCTATCTATCTATCCGTCTATCTATCTATCTATCTATGAATGAATCACATTTTTTTCCACCTATCTATCCTTACGTACAGAACAGTTAACAAAATTGCCTATGTCACTTTATATATATGCTTCCAAAAATCTTGCAGGGTAACTAGGCCATAGGGAGAGCACTGAGTTCATTGAGAAAGCTGAAGGTCGAGACAGCCACGTGTGCTTACAAAACCAGTAAATGGTGTTGCACGGACTTGCACCCATATCTCCGTCCTCTGTCCTCTTTGAACTCCTTCTCGCTTCCTGACTGTATTTAGCCACATTCAATTACCAAGTGCTCCCTGAAGACCACAAGTATCCCTCCTCTGGGTTTGTTGAAGACAGAAATGTATACATGGTGCTTTGCTCACCATCAAGTTTGAGGCACATCGGTGGGAGCACCGCTGATAGGAGGATGGACAAATAAAAAGGAACACCTATTTATAGACAGGAGCAGTTGGGAGCAATGAGAGTGTTGTGGAGTTACGTGTTTGTTTGAGTGTCCAAACTTCCCTCTTTAGGTGGTTATTACTTCTTTACATTCAAGGACATTACAAAACCCACTGATTTGAAAAGAACAGATGCATATTATTACAGCAATTCAGTTGTTGAGGTGATAAAAAATGAGAAGGACTTTGCTGTACCACTAAATCTATGGCTGGGCACTGCTAATATCAAACAAAAAGAATTCACGGTGGCAAGATAGGTCTATTTACTACTGACTGTCTCGGGGGCACAGACAGAAATCATTTGACTCATTGTTTGTTTTTCAGATTCACTTGTTTTGGGTACCTCTCCCCACCCCTTCTGCTTGTAGTTTGTCTGTGTCCTAGGATCTCAAGTGAGTCTCCAATAAGTGAGCACGTAATTGTTCTTGAGTTTTCATCCCTTCCTCTAAAAAAGTGTCTTTTGATTGGAGCACTCAGAGTCTGTCCTTTTATTCTGACAATTGAGAGCAGTGTCCTTATTGCTCTTACATTAAATTTTTTGTTATCATTATTCAATAATCGCGTGAATATCATTATGATCACTGAGTACACCAAGACCCACGAAAGGCCCCATTACAGACGCTGTCGATCAGCGTAGTTGGATGCTGTTGACTCCTTCACCTTGTCTCCCACCACACACCCCGTTACAGTCGCTGTCCATATGCTTGTAGTAAGATGCTGTTGAAACACTACTTCTCTTCTCTGTGTTGTACAGCCCTCCCCATGCTCCCACCACCCCACACAGTATAAATGCTAATCCTAATGCGCCCTTTCTTTCTGCCCGCCCTTATCCCTCCCTTCCCACCACCATGCCCATTCCCTTTCCTTTTGGTAACTGTTAGTCCACTCTCGGCTTCTGTGATTCTGCTGCTATTTATATCCTTCAGTTTCTCTTTGTTTTTATATTCCACACATGAGTGAAATCATTTGGTACTTATCTTTCTTTGCCTGGCCTATTTCACTGAGCATAGTACCCTCTTGCTCCATCCACGTTGTTGCAAAAGGTAGGATTTGTTTTCTTCTTACGGCTGCTTACTGCACTTTTTAAACTGGATTTCTGTCTTCTCTTTTGTCTGTAGTTTCGCTATGTGCTTTCACCATTGCTCTCCTGGTTATGAGCAACAGCTTTGTTTTAATCGATATGTATCTGTATCTATCTATCTGTCTGTCTGTCTGTCTGTATATCAGTCCAACCTGCTATCTTTCTTACTATCTATGTATCTATGTATCTATCTATCTATGTATCTATCCATCTATCTATCATCTATATATGATCTATCTATCTGCCTATCTGTGTATGTATCTGTCTATACTTCTATCTTTCTTTCTATCCATCTATCTCTCTATCTCTCTATCTTTTTATCATCTATCTCTCATGCCTCTCTTCTATCTATGTATCTATCTATCATCTACCTTCTATCTATCTATGTATCTAACTATCTATCTATCTATCTATCTATCTATCTATCTATCTATCTATCTATCTATCTATCTATCTATCTATCTGTCTGTCTATCTATCAATCAATCTATCTATCTATCTATCTATCTATCTATCTATCTATCTATCTATCTATCTATCAATCCGTCTATCTATCTATCTATCTATCTATGAATGAATCACATTTTTTTCCACCTATCTATCCTTATGTACAGAACAGCTAACAAAATCGCCTATGTCACTTTATATATATGCTTCCAAAAATCTTGCAAGGTAACTAGGCCATAGGGAGAGCACTGAGTTCATTGAGAAACCTGAAGGTCGAGTCAGCCACGTGTGCTTACAAAACCAGAAAATGGTGTTGCACGGACTTGCACCCATATCTCCGTCCTCTGTCCTCTTTGAACTCCTTCTCGCTTCCTGACTGTATTTAGCCACATTCAATTACTAAGTGCTCCCTGAAGACCACAAGTATCCCTCCTCTGGGTTTGTTGAAGACAGAAATGTATACATGGTGCTTTGCTCACCACCAAGTTTGAGGGACATCGGTGGGAGCACCGCTGATAGGAGGATGGACAAATAAAAAGGAACACCTATTTATAGACAGGAGCAGTTGGGAGCAATGAGAGTGTTGTGGAGTTACGTGTTTGTTTGAGTGTCCAAACTTCCCTCTTTAGGTGGTTATTACTTCTTTACATTCAAGAACATTACAAAACCCACTGATTTGAAAAGAACAGATGCATATTATTACAGCAATTCAGTTGTTGAGGTGATAAAAAATGAGAAGGACTTTGCTGTACCACTAAATCTATGGCTGGGCACTGCTAATATCAAACAAAAAGAATTCACGGTGGCAAGATAGGTCTATTTACTACTGACTGTCTCGGGGGCACAGACAGAAATCATTTGACTCATTTTTTTTTTTCAGATTCACTTGTTTTGGGTACCTCTCCCCACCCCTTCTGCTTGTAGTTTGTCTGTGTCCTAGGATCTCAAGTGAGTCTCCAATAAGTGAGCACGTAATTGTTCTTGAGTTTTCATCCCTTCCTCTAACCAAGTGTCTTTTGATTGGAGCACTCAGAGTCTGTCCTTTTATTCTGACAATTGAGAGCAGTGTCCTTATTGCTCTTACATTAAATTTTTTGTTATCATTATTCTATAATCGCGTGAAGATCATTATGATCACTGAGTACACCAAGACCCACGAAAGGCCCCATTACAGACGCTGTCCATCAGCGTAGTTGGATGCTGTTGACTCATTCAATTTGTCTCCCACCACACACCCCGTTACAGTCGCTGTCCCTATGCTTGTAGTAAGATGCTGTTGAAACACTACTTCTCTTCTCTGTGTTGTACAGCCCTCCCCATGCTCCCACCACCCCACACAGTATAAATGCTAATCCTAATGCGCCCTTTCTTTCTGCCCGCCCTTATCCCTCCCTTCCCACCCACCATGCTCAGTCCCTTTCCTTTTGGTAACTGTTAGTCCACTCTAGGCTTCTGTGATTCTGCTGCTATTTATATCCTTCAGTTTCTCTTTGTTTTTATAATCCACACATGAGTGAAATCATTTGGTACTTATCTTTCTTTGCCTGGCCTATTTCACTGAGCATAGTACCCTCTTGCTCCATCCACGTTGTTGCAAAAGGTAGGATTTGTTTTCTTCTTACGGCTGCTTACTGCACTTTTTAAACTGGATTTCTGTCTTCTCTTTTGTCTGTAGTTTCGCTATGTGCTTTCACAATTGCTGTCCTGGTTAAGAGCAACAGCTTTGTTTTAATCGATATGTATTGTATCTATCTATCTGTCTGTCTGTCTGTCTGTATATCAGTCCAACCTGCTATCTTTCTTACTATCTATGTATCTATGTATCTATCTATCTATGTATCTATCCATCTATCTATCATCTATATATGATCTATCTATTTGCCTATCTGTGTATGTATCTGTCTATACTTCTATCTTTCTTTCTATCCATCTATCTCTCTATCTCTCTATCTTTTTATCATCTATCTCTCATGCCTCTCTTCTATCTATGTATCTATCTATCATCTACCTTCTATCTATCTATGTATCTAACTATCTATCTATCTATCTATCTATCTATCTATCTATCTATCTATCTGTCTGTCTGTCTGTCTATCTATCTATCTATCAATCTATCTATCTATCTATCTATCTATCTATCTATCTATCTATCTATCTATCTATCCGTCTATCTATCTATCTATCTATCTATGAATGAATCACATTTTTTTCCACCTATCTATCCTTATGTACAGAACAGTTAACAAAATCGCCTATGTCACTTTATATATATGCTTCCAAAAATCTTGCAACGTAACTAGGCCATAGGGAGAGCACTGAGTTCATTGAGAAACCTGAAGGTCGAGTCAGCCACGTGTGCTTACAAAACCAGTAAATGGTGTTGCACGGACTTGCACCCATATCTCCGTCCTCTGTCCTCTTTGAACTCCTTCTCGCTTTCTGACTGTATTTAGCCACATTCAATTACTAAGTGCTCCCTGAAGACCACAAGTATCCCTCCTCTGGGTTTGTTGAAGACAGAAATGTATACATGGTGCTTTGCTCACCACCAAGTTTGAGGGACATCGGTGGGAGCACCGCTGATAGGAGGATGGACAAATAAAAAGGAACACCTATTTATAGACAGGAGCAGTTGGGAGCAATGAGAGTGTTGTGGAGTTACGTGTTTGTTTGAGTGTCCAAACTTCCCTCTTTAGGTGGTTATTACTTCTTTACATTCAAGAACATTACAAAACCCACTGATTTGAAAAGAACAGATGCATATTATTACAGCAATTCAGTTGTTGAGGTGATAAAAAATGAGAAGGACTTTGCTGTACCACTAAATCTATGGCTGGGCACTGCTAATATCAAACAAAAAGAATTCACGGTGGCAAGATAGGTCTATTTACTACTGACTGTCTCGGGGGCACAGACAGAAATCATTTGACTCATTGTTTGTTTTTCAGATTCACTTGTTTTGGGTACCTCTCCCCACCCCTTCTGCTTGTAGTTTGTCTGTGTCCTAGGATCTCAAGTGAGTCTCCAATAAGTGAGCACGTACTTGTTCTTGAGTTTTCATCCCTTCCTCTAACCAAGTGTCTTTTGATTGGAGCACTCAGAGTCTGTCCTTTTATTCTGACAATTGAGAGCAGTGTCCTTATTGCTCTTACATTAAATTTTTTGTTATCATTATTCTATAATCGCGTGAAGATCATTATGATCACTGAGTACACCAAGACCCACGAAAGGCCCCATTACAGACGCTGTCGATCAGCGTAGTTGGATGCTGTTGACTCCTTCACCTTGTCTCCCACCACACACCCCGTTACAGTCGCTGTCCATATGCTTGTAGTAAGATGCTGTTGAAACACTACTTCTCTTCTCTGTGTTGTACAGCCCTCCCCATGCTCCCACCACCCCACACAGTATAAATGCTAATCCTAATGCGCCCTTTCTTTCTGCCCGCCCTTATCCCTCCCTTCCCACCACCATGCCCATTCCCTTTCCTTTTGGTAACTGTTAGTCCACTCTCGGCTTCTGTGATTCTGCTGCTATTTATATCCTTCAGTTTCTCTTTGTTTTTATATTCCACACATGAGTGAAATCATTTGGTACTTATCTTTCTTTGCCTGGCCTATTTCACTGAGCATAGTACCCTCTTGCTCCATCCACGTTGTTGCAAAAGGTAGGATTTGTTTTCTTCTTACGGCTGCTTACTGCACTTTTTAAACTGGATTTCTGTCTTCTCTTTTGTCTGTAGTTTCGCTATGTGCTTTCACCATTGCTCTCCTGGTTATGAGCAACAGCTTTGTTTTAATCGATATGTATCTGTATCTATCTATCTGTCTGTCTGTCTGTCTGTATATCAGTCCAACCTGCTATCTTTCTTACTATCTATGTATCTATGTATCTATCTATCTATGTATCTATCCATCTATCTATCATCTATATATGATCTATCTATCTGCCTATCTGTGTATGTATCTGTCTATACTTCTATCTTTCTTTCTATCCATCTATCTCTCTATCTCTCTATCTTTTTATCATCTATCTCTCATGCCTCTCTTCTATCTATGTATCTATCTATCATCTACCTTCTATCTATCTATGTATCTAACTATCTATCTATCTATCTATCTATCTATCTATCTATCTATCTATCTATCTATCTATCTATCTATCTGTCTGTCTATCTATCTATCAATCTATCTATCTATCTATCTATCTATCTATCTATCTATCTATCTATCTATCTATCAATCCGTCTATCTATCTATCTATCTATCTATGAATGAATCACATTTTTTTCCACCTATCTATCCTTATGTACAGAACAGCTAACAAAATCGCCTATGTCACTTTATATATATGCTTCCAAAAATCTTGCAAGGTAACTAGGCCATAGGGAGAGCACTGAGTTCATTGAGAAACCTGAAGGTCGAGTCAGCCACGTGTGCTTACAAAACCAGTAAATGGTGTTGCACGGACTTGCACCCATATCTCCGTCCTCTGTCCTCTTTGAACTCCTTCTCGCTTCCTGACTGTATTTAGCCACATTCAATTACTAAGTGCTCCCTGAAGACCACAAGTATCCCTCCTCTGGGTTTGTTGAAGACAGAAATGTATACATGGTGCTTTGCTCACCACCAAGTTTGAGGGACATCGGTGGGAGCACCGCTGATAGGAGGATGGACAAATAAAAAGGAACACCTATTTATAGACAGGAGCAGTTGGGAGCAATGAGAGTGTTGTGGAGTTACGTGTTTGTTTGAGTGTCCAAACTTCCCTCTTTAGGTGGTTATTACTTCTTTACATTCAAGAACATTACAAAACCCACTGATTTGAAAAGAACAGATGCATATTATTACAGCAATTCAGTTGTTGAGGTGATAAAAAATGAGAAGGACTTTGCTGTACCACTAAATCTATGGCTGGGCACTGCTAATATCAAACAAAAAGAATTCACGGTGGCAAGATAGGTCTATTTACTACTGACTGTCTCGGGGGCACAGACAGAAATCATTTGACTCATTTTTTTTTTTCAGATTCACTTGTTTTGGGTACCTCTCCCCACCCCTTCTGCTTGTAGTTTGTCTGTGTCCTAGGATCTCAAGTGAGTCTCCAATAAGTGAGCACGTAATTGTTCTTGAGTTTTCATCCCTTCCTCTAACCAAGTGTCTTTTGATTGGAGCACTCAGAGTCTGTCCTTTTATTCTGACAATTTAGAGCAGTGTCCTTATTGCTCTTACATTAAATTTTTTGTTATCATTATTCTATAATCGCGTGAAGATCATTATGATCACTGAGTACACCAAGACCCACGAAAGGCCCCATTACAGACGCTGTCCATCAGCGTAGTTGGATGCTGTTGACTCATTCAATTTGTCTCCCACCACACACCCCGTTACAGTCGCTGTCCCTATGCTTGTAGTAAGATGCTGTTGAAACACTACTTCTCTTCTCTGTGTTGTACAGCCCTCCCCATGCTCCCACCACCCCACACAGTATAAATGCTAATCCTAATGCGCCCTTTCTTTCTGCCCGCCCTTATCCCTCCCTTCCCACCCACCATGCTCAGTCCCTTTCCTTTTGGTAACTGTTAGTCCACTCTAGGCTTCTGTGATTCTGCTGCTATTTATATCCTTCAGTTTCTCTTTGTTTTTATAATCCACACATGAGTGAAATCATTTGGTACTTATCTTTCTTTGCCTGGCCTATTTCACTGAGCATAGTACCCTCTTGCTCCATCCACGTTGTTGCAAAAGGTAGGATTTGTTTTCTTCTTACGGCTGCTTACTGCACTTTTTAAACTGGATTTCTGTCTTCTCTTTTGTCTGTAGTTTCGCTATGTGCTTTCACAATTGCTGTCCTGGTTAAGAGCAACAGCTTTGTTTTAATCGATATGTATTGTATCTATCTATCTGTCTGTCTGTCTGTCTGTATATCAGTCCAACCTGCTATCTTTCTTACTATCTATGTATCTATGTATCTATCTATCTATGTATCTATCCATCTATCTATCATCTATATATGATCTATCTATTTGCCTATCTGTGTATGTATCTGTCTATACTTCTATCTTTCTTTCTATCCATCTATCTCTCTATCTCTCTATCTTTTTATCATCTATCTCTCATGCCTCTCTTCTATCTATGTATCTATCTATCATCTACCTTCTATCTATCTATGTATCTAACTATCTATCTATCTATCTATCTATCTATCTATCTATCTATCTATCTATCTGTCTGTCTGTCTGTCTATCTATCTATCTATCAATCTATCTATCTATCTATCTATCTATCTATCTATCTATCTATCTATCTATCCGTCTATCTATCTATCTATCTATCTATGAATGAATCACATTTTTTTCCACCTATCTATCCTTATGTACAGAACAGTTAACAAAATCGCCTATGTCACTTTATATATATGCTTCCAAAAATCTTGCAACGTAACTAGGCCATAGGGAGAGCACTGAGTTCATTGAGAAACCTGAAGGTCGAGTCAGCCACGTGTGCTTACAAAACCAGTAAATGGTGTTGCACGGACTTGCACCCATATCTCCGTCCTCTGTCCTCTTTGAACTCCTTCTCGCTTCCTGACTGTATTTAGCCACATTCAATTACTAAGTGCTCCCTGAAGACCACAAGTATCCCTCCTCTGGGTTTGTTGAAGACAGAAATGTATACATGGTGCTTTGCTCACCACCAAGTTTGAGGGACATCGGTGGGAGCACCGCTGATAGGAGGATGGACAAATAAAAAGGAACACCTATTTATAGACAGGAGCAGTTGGGAGCAATGAGAGTGTTGTGGAGTTACGTGTTTGTTTGAGTGTCCAAACTTCCCTCTTTAGGTGGTTATTACTTCTTTACATTCAAGAACATTACAAAACCCACTGATTTGAAAAGAACAGATGCATATTATTACAGCAATTCAGTTGTTGAGGTGATAAAAAATGAGAAGGACTTTGCTGTACCACTAAATCTATGGCTGGGCACTGCTAATATCAAACAAAAAGAATTCACGGTGGCAAGATAGGTCTATTTACTACTGACTGTCTCGGGGGCACAGACAGAAATCATTTGACTCATTGTTTGTTTTTCAGATTCACTTGTTTTGGGTACCTCTCCCCACCCCTTCTGCTTGTAGTTTGTCTGTGTCCTAGGATCTCAAGTGAGTCTCCAATAAGTGAGCACGTACTTGTTCTTGAGTTTTCATCCCTTCCTCTAACCAAGTGTCTTTTGATTGGAGCACTCAGAGTCTGTCCTTTTATTCTGACAATTGAGAGCAGTGTCCTTATTGCTCTTACATTAAATTTTTTGTTATCATTATTCTATAATCGCGTGAAGATCATTATGATCACTGAGTACACCAAGACACACGAAAGGCCCCATTACAGACGCTGTCCATCAGCGTAGTTGGATGCTGTTGACTCCTTCACCATGTCTCCCACCACACACCCCGTTACAGTCGCTGTCCATATGCTTGTAGTAAGATGCTGTTGAAACACTACTTCTCTTCTCTGTGTTGTACAGCCCTCCCCATGCTCCCACCACCCCACACAGTATAAATGCTAATCCTAATGCGCCCTTTCTTTCTGCCCGCCCTTATCCCTCCCTTCCCACCCACCATGCCCAGTCCCTTTCCTTTTGGTAACTGTTAGTCCACTCTCGGCTTCTGTGATTCTGCTGCTATTTATATCCTTCAGTTTCTCTTTGTTTTTATAATCCACACATGAGTGAAATCATTTGGTACTTATCTTTCTTTGCCTGGCCTATTTCACTGAGCATAGTACCCTCTTGCTCCATCCACGTTGTTGCAAATGGTAGGATTTGTTTTCTTCTTACGGCTGCTTACTGCACTTTTTAAACTGTATTTCTGTCTTCTCTTTTGTCTGTAGTTTCGCTATGTGCTTTCACCATTGCTCTCCTGGTTATAAGCAATAGCTTTGTTTTAATCGATATGTATCTGTATCTATCTATCTGTCTGTCTGTCTGTCTGTATATCAGTCCAACCTGCTATCTTTCTTACTATCTATGTATCTATGGATCTATCTATCTATGTATCTATCCATCTATCTATCATCTATATATCATCTATCTATCTGCCTATCTGTGTATGTATCTGTCTATCCTTCTATCTTTCTTTCTATCCATCTATCTCTCTATCTCTCTATCTTTTTATCATCTATCTCTCATGCCTCTCTTCTATCTATGTATCTATCTATCATCTACCTTCTATCTATCTATGTATCTAACTATCTATCTATCTATCTATCTATCTATCTATCTATCTATCTATCTATCTATCTATCTATCTATCTATCTATCTATCTATCTGTCTGTCTGTCTATCTATCTATCAATCAATCAATCTATCTATCTATCTATCTATCTATCTATCTATCTATCTATCTATCTATCTATCTATCCGTCTATCTATCTATCTATCTATCTATGAATGAATCACATTTTTTTCCACCTATCTATCCTTATGTACAGAACAGTTAACAAAATCGCCTATGTCACTTCATATATATGCTTCCAAAAATCTTGCAAGGTAACTAGGCCATAGGGAGAGCACTGAGTTCATTGAGAAACCTGAAGGTCGAGTCAGCCACGTGTGCTTACAAAACCAGTAAATGGTGTTGCACGGACTTGCACCCATATCTCCGTCCTCTGTCCTCTTTGAACTCCTTCTCGCTTCCTGACTGTATTTAGTCACATTCAATTACTAAGTGCTCCCTGAAGACCACAAGTATCCCTCCTCTGGGTTTGTTGAAGACAGAAATGTATACATGGTGCTTTGCTCACCACCAAGTTTGAGGGACATCGGTGGGAGCACCGCTGATAGGAGGATGGACAAATAAAAAGGAACACCTATTTATAGACAGGAGCAGTTGGGAGCAATGAGAGTGTTGTGGAGTTACGTGTTTGTTTGAGTGTCCAAACTTCCCTCTTTAGGTGGTTATTACTTCTTTACATTCAAGAACATTACAAAACCCACTGATTTGAAAAGAACAGATGCATATTATTACAGCAATTCAGTTGTTGAGGTGATAAAAAATGAGAAGGACTTTGCTGTACCACTAAATCTATGGCTGGGCACTGCTAATATCAAACAAAAAGAATTCACGGTGGCAAGATAGGTCTATTTACTACTGACTGTCTCGGGGGCACAGACAGAAATCATTTGACTTATTGTTTGTTTTTCAGATTCACTTGTTTTGGGTACCTCTCCCCACCCCTTCTGCTTGTAGTTTGTCTGTGTCCTAGGATCTCAAGTGAGTCTCCAATAAGTGAGCACGTAATTGTTCTTGAGTTTTCATCCCTTCCTCTAAAAAAGTGTCTTTTGATTGGAGCACTCAGAGTCTGTCCTTTTATTCTGACAATTGAGAGCAGTGTCCTTATTGCTCTTACATTAAATTTTTTGTTATCATTATTCTATAATCGCGTGAAGATCATTATGATCACTGAGTACACCAAGACCCCCGAAAGGCCCCATTACAGACCCTGTCCATCAGCGTAGTTGGATGCTGTTGACTCCTTCACCTTGTCTCCCACCACACACCCCGTTACAGTCGCTGTCCATATGCTTGTAGTAAGATGCTGTTGAAACACTACTTCTCTTCTCTGTGTTGTACAGCCCTCCCCATGCTCCCACCACCCCACACAGTATAAATGCTAATCCTAATGCGCCCTTTCTTTCTGCCCGCCCTTATCCCTCCCTTCCCACCCACCATGCCCAGTCCCTTTCCTTTTGGTAACTGTTAGTCCACTCTAGGCTTCTGTGATTCTGCTGCTATTTATATTCTTCAGTTTCTCTTTGTTTTTATAATCCACACATGAGTGAAATCATTTGGTACTTATCTTTCTTTGCCTGGCCTATTTCACTGAGCATAGTACCCTCTTGCTCCATCCACGTTGTTGCAAAAGGTAGGATTTGTTTTCTTCTTACGGCTGCTTACTGCACTTTTTAAACTGGATTTCTGTCTTCTCTTTTGTCTGTAGTTTCGCTATGTGCTTTCACAATTGCTGTCCTGGTTATGAGCAACAGCTTTGTTTTAATCGATATGTATCTGTATCTATCTATCTGTCTGTCTGTCTGTCTGTATATCAGTCCAACCTGCTATCTTTCTTACTATCTATGTATCTATGTATCTATCTATCTATGTATCTATCCATCTATCTATCATCTATATATGATCTATCTATCTGCCTATCTGTGTATGTATCTGTCTATACTTCTATCTTTCTTTCTATCCATCTATCTCTCTATCTCTCTATCTTTTTATCATCTATCTCTCATGCCTCTCTTCTATCTATGTATCTATCTATCATCTACCTTCTATCTATCTATGTATCTAACTATCTATCTATCTGTCTATCTATCTATCTATCTATCTATCTATCTATCTATCTATCTATCTGTCTATCTATCTATCTATCTATCTATCTATCTATCTATCTGTCTGTCTATCTATCTATCTATCTATCTATCTATCTATCTATCTATCTATCTATCTATCTATCTGTCTGTCTGTCTGTCTGTCTATCTATCTATCAATCTATCTATCTATCTATCTATCTATCTATCTATCTATCTATCTATCTATCTATCCGTCTATCTATCTATCTATCTATCTATGAATGAATCACATTTTTTTCCACCTATCTATCCTTATGTACAGAACAGTTAACAAAATCGCCTATGTCACTTCATATATATGCTTCCAAAAATCTTGCAAGGTAACTAGGCCATAGGGAGAGCACTGAGTTCATTGAGAAACCTGAAGGTCGAGTCAGCCACGTGTGCTTACAAAACCAGTAAATGGTGTTGCACGGACTTGCACCCATATCTCCGTCCTCTGTCCTCTTTGAACTCCTTCTCGCTTCCTGACTGTATTTAGCCACATTCAATTACTAAGTGCTCCCTGAAGACCACAAGTATCCCTCCTCTGGGTTTGTTGAAGACAGAAATGTATACATGGTGCTTTGCTCACCACCAAGTTTGAGGGACATCGGTGGGAGCACCGCTGATAGGAGGATGGACAAATAAAAAGGAACACCTATTTATAGACAGGAGCAGTTGGGAGCAATGAGAGTGTTGTGGAGTTACGTGTTTGTTTGAGTGTCCAAACTTCCCTCTTTAGGTGGTTATTACTTCTTTACATTCAAGAACATTACAAAACCCACTGATTTGAAAAGAACAGATGCATATTATTACAGCAATTCAGTTGTTGAGGTGATAAAAAATGAGAAGGACTTTGCTGTACCACTAAATCTATGGCTGGGCACTGCTAATATCAAACAAAAAGAATTCACGGTGGCAAGATAGGTCTATTTACTACTGACTGTCTCGGGGGCACAAACAGAAATCATTTGACTCATTGTTTGTTTTTCAGATTCCTTTGTTTTGGGTACCTCTCCCCACCCCTTCTGCTTGTAGTTTGTCTGTGTCCTAGGATCTCAAGTGAGTCTCCAATAAGTGAGCACGTACTTGTTCTTGAGTTTTCATCCCTTCCTCTAACCAAGTGTCTTTTGATTGGAGCACTCAGAGTCTGTCCTTTTATTCTGACAATTGAGAGCAGTGTCCTTATTGCTCTTACAGAAAATTTTTTGTTATCAACATTCTATAATCGCGTGAAGATCATTATGATCACTAAGTACACCATGTCCCCCCGAAAGGCCCCATTACAGACGCTGTCCATCAGCGTAGTTGGATGCTGTTGACTCCTTCACCATGTCTCCCACCACACACCCCGTTACAGTCGCTGTCCATATGCTTGTAGTAAGATGCTGTTGAAACACTACTTCTCTTCTCTGTGTTGTACAGCCCTCCCCATGCTCCCACCACCCCACACAGTATAAATGCTAATCCTAATGCGCCCTTTCTTTCTGCCCGCCCTTATCCCTCCCTTCCCACCCACCATGCCCAGTCCCTTTCCTTTTGGTAACTGTTAGTCCACTCTCGGCTTCTGTGATTCTGCTGCTATTTATATCCTTCAGTTTCTCTTTGTTTTCATAATCCACACATGAGTGAAATCATTTGGTACTTATCTTTCTTTGCCTGGCCTATTTCACTGAGCATAGTACCCTCTTGCTCCATCCACGTTGTTGCAAATGGTAGGATTTGTTTTCTTCCTTCGACTGCTTACTGCACTTTTTAAACTGGATTTCTGTCTTCTCTTTTGTCTGTAGTTTCGCTATGTGCTTTCACCATTGCTCTCCTGGTTATAAGCAATAGCTTTGTTTTAATCTATATGTATCTGTATCTATCTATCTGTCTGTCTGTCTGTCTGTATATCAGTCCAACCTGCTATCTTTCTTACTATCTATGTATCTATGGATCTATCTATCTATGTATCTATCCATCTATCTATCATCTATATATCATCTATCTATCTGCCTATCTGTGTATGTATCTGTCTATCCTTCTATCTTTCTTTCTATCCATCTATCTCTCTATCTCTCTATCTTTTTATCATCTATCTCTCATGCCTCTCTTCTATGTATGTATCTATCTATCATCTACCTTCTATCTATCTATGTATCTAACTATCTATCTATCTATCTATCTATCTATCTATCTATCTATCTATCTATCTATCTATCTATCTGTCTGTCTATCTATCTATCTATCAATCTATCTATCTATCTATCTATCTATCTATCTATCTATCTATCTATCTATCTATCTATCCGTCTATCTATCTATCTATCTATCTATGAATGAATCACATTTTTTTCCACCTATCTATCCTTATGTACAGAACAGTTAACAAAATCGCCTATGTCACTTCATATATATGCTTCCAAAAATCTTGCAAGGTAACTAGGCCATAGGGAGAGCACTGAGTTCATTGAGAAAGCTGAAGGTCGAGTCAGCCACGTGTGCTTACAAAACCAGTAAATGGTGTTGCACGGACTTGCACCCATATCTCCGTCCTCTGTCCTCTTTGAACTCCTTCTCGCTTCCTGACTGTATTTAGTCATATTCAATTACTAAGTGCTCCCTGAAGACCACAAGTATCCCTCCTCTGGGTTTGTTGAAGACAGAAATGTATACATGGTGCTTTGCTCACCACCAAGTTTGAGGGACATCGGTGGGAGCACCGCTGATAGGAGGATGGACAAATAAAAAGGAACACCTATTTATAGACAGGAGCAGTTGGGAGCAATGAGAGTGTTGTGGAGTTATGTGTTTGTTTGAGTGTCCAAACTTCCCTCTTTAGGTGGTTATTACTTCTTTACATTCAAGAACATTACAAAACCCACTGATTTGAAAAGAACAGATGCATATTATTACAGCAATTCAGTTGTTGAGGTGATAAAAAATGAGAAGGACTTTGCTGTACCACTAAATCTATGGATGGGCACTGCTAATATCAAACAAAAAGAATTCACGGTGGCAAGATAGGTCTATTTACTACTGACTGTCTCGGGGGCACAGACAGAAATCATTTGACTTATTGTTTGTTTTTCAGATTCACTTGTTTTGGGTACCTCTCCCCACCCCTTCTGCTTGTAGTTTGTCTGTGTCCTAGGATCTCAAGTGAGTCTCCAATAAGTGAGCACGTAATTGTTCTTGAGTTTTCATCCCTTCCTCTAACCAAGTGTCTTTTGATTGGAGCACTCAGAGTCTGTCCTTTTATTCTGACAATTGAGAGCAGTGTCCTTATTGCTCTTACATTAAATTTTTTGTTATCATTATTCTATAATCGCGTGAAGATCATTATGATCACTGAGTACACCAAGACCCCCGGAATGCCCCATTACAGACACTGTCCATCAGCGTAGTTGGATGCTGTTGACTCCTTCACCTTGTCTCCCACCACACACCCCGTTACAGTCGCTGTCCATATGCTTGTAGTAAGATGCTGTTGAAACACTACTTCTCTTCTCTGTGTTGTACAGCCCTCCCCATGCTCCCACCACCCCACACAGTATAAATGCTAATCCTAATGCGCCCTTTATTTCTGCCCGCCCTTATCCCTCCCTTCCCACCCACCATGCCCTGTCCCTTTCCTTTTGGTAACTGTTAGTCCACTCTAGGCTTCTGTGATTCTGCTGCTATTTATATCCTTCAGTTTCTCTTTGTTTTTATAATCCACACATGAGTGAAATCATTTGGTACTTATCTTTCTTTGCCTGGCCTATTTCACTGAGCATAGTACCCTCTTGCTCCATCCACGTTGTTGCAAAAGTTAGGATTTGTTTTCTTCTTACGGCTGCTTACTGCACTTTTTAAACTGGATTTCTGTCTTCTCTTTTGTCTGTAGTTTCGCTATGTGCTTTCACAATTGCTGTCCTGGTTATGAGCAACAGCTTTGTTTTAATCGATATGTATCTGTATCTATCTATCTGTCTGTCTGTCTGTCTGTATATCAGTCCAACCTGCTATCTTTCTTACTATCTATGTATCTATGTATCTATCTATCTATGTATCTATCCATCTATCTATCATCTATATATGATCTATCTATCTGCCTATCTGTGTATGTATCTGTCTATACTTCTATCTTTCTTTCTATCCATCTATCTCTCTATATCTCTATCTTTTTATCATCTATCTCTCATGCCTCTCTTCTATCTATGTATCTATCTATCATCTACCTTCTATCTATCTATGTATCTAACTATCTATCTATCTATCTATCTATCTATCTATCTGTCTGTCTGTCTGTCTGTCTGTCTATCTATCTATCTATCAATCTGTCTATCTATCTATCTATCTATCTATCTATCTATCTATCTATCTATCTATCTATCCGTCTATCTATCTATCTATCTATCTATGAATGAATCACATTTTTTTCCACCTATCTATCCTTATGTACAGAACAGTTAACAAAATCGCCTATGTCACTTTATATATATGCTTCCAAAAATCTTGCAAGGTAACTAGGCCATAGGGAGAGCACTGAGTTCATTGAGAAACCTGAAGGTCGAGTCAGCCACGTGTGCTTACAAAACCAGTAAATGGTGTTGCACGGACTTGCACCCATATCTCCGTCCTCTGTCCTCTTTGAACTCCTTCTCGCTTCCTGACTGCATTTAGCCACATTCAATTACTAAGTGCTCCCTGAAGACCACAAGTATCCCTCCTCTGGGTTTGTTGAAGACAGAAATGTATACATGGTGCTTTGCTCACCACCAAGTTTGAGGGACATCGGTGGGAGCACCGCTGATAGGAGGATGGACAAATAAAAAGGAACACCTATTTATAGACAGGAGCAGTTGGGAGCAATGAGAGTGTTGTGGAGTTACGTGTTTGTTTGAGTGTCCAAACTTCCCTCTTTAGGTGGTTTTTACTTCTTTACATTCAAGAACATTACAAAACCCACTGATTTGAAAAGAACAGATGCATATTATTACAGCAATTCAGTTGCTGAGGTGATAAAAAATGAGAAGGACTTTGCTGTACCACTAAATCTATGGCTGGGCACTGCTAATATCAAACAAAAAGAATTCACGGTGGCAAGATAGGTCTATTTACTACTGACTGTCTCGGGGGCACAGACAGAAATCATTTGACTCATTGTTTGTTTTTCAGATTCACTTGTTTTGGGTACCTCTCCCCACCCCTTCTGCTTGTAGTTTGTCTGTGTCCTAGGATCTCAAGTGAGTCTCCAATAAGTGAGCACGTACTTGTTCTTGAGTTTTCATCCCTTCCTCTATCCAAGTGTCTTTTGATTGTTGTACTCAGAGTCTGTCCTTTTATTCTGACAATTGAGAGCAGTGTCCTTATTGCTCTTACAGAAAATTTTTTGTTATCAACATTCTATAATCGCGTGAAGATCATTATGATCACTAAGTACACCAAGTCCCCCCGAAAGGCCCCATTACAGACGCTGTCCATCAGCGTAGTTGGATGCTGTTGACTCCTTCACCATGTCTCCCACCACACACCCCGTTACAGTCGCTGTCCATATGCTTGTAGTAAGATGCTGTTGAAACACTACTTCTCTTCTCTGTGTTGTACAGCCCTCCCCATGCTCCCACCACCCCACACAGTAGAAATGCTAATCCTAATGCGCCCTTTCTTTCTGCCCGCCCTTATCCCTCCCTTCCCACCCACCATGCCCAGTCCCTTTCCTTTTGGTAACTGTTAGTCCACTCTCGGCTTCTGTGATTCTGCTGCTATTTATGTCCTTCAGTTTCTCTTTGTTTTTATAATCCACACATGAGTGAAATCATTTGGTACTTATCTTTCTTTGCCTGGCCTATTTCACTGAGCATAGTACCCTCTTGCTCCATCCACGTTGTTGCAAATGGTAGGATTTGTTTTCTTCTTACGGCTGCTTACTGCACTTTTTAAACTGGATTTCTGTCTTCTCTTTTGTCTGTAGTTTCGCTATGTGCTTTCACCATTGCTCTCCTGGTTATAAGCAATAGCTTTGTTTTAATCGATATGTATCTGTATCTATCTATCTGTCTGTCTGTCTGTCTGTATATCAGTCCAACCTGCTATCTTTCTTACTATCTATGTATCTCTGGATCTATCTATCTATGTATCTATCCATCTATCTATCATCTATATATCATCTATCTATCTGCCTATCTGTGTATGTATCTGTCTATCCTTCTATCTTTCTTTCTATCCATCTATCTCTCTATCTTTTTATCATCTATCTCTCATGCCTCTCTTCTATCTATGTATCTATCTATCATCTACCTTCTATCTATCTATGTATCTAACTATCTATGTATCTATCTATCTATCTATCTATCTATCTATCTATCTATCTATCTATCTATCTGTCTGTCTATCTATCTGTCTGTCTATCTATCTATCAATCTATCTATCTATCTATCTATCTATCTATCTATCTATCTATCTATCTATCTATCTATCTATCTATCTATCCGTCTATCTATCTATCTATCTATCTATGAATGAATCACATTTTTTTCCACCTATCTATCCTTATGTACAGAACAGTTAACAAAATCGCCTATGTCACTTCATATATATGCTTCCAAAAATCTTGCAAGGTAACTAGGCCATAGGGAGAGCACTGAGTTCATTGAGAAACCTGAAGGTCGAGTCAGCCACGTGTGCTTACAAAACCAGTAAATGGTGTTGCACGGACTTGCACCCATATCTCCGTCCTCTGTCCTCTTTGAACTCCTTCTCGCTTCCTGACTGTATTTAGTCACATTCAATTACTGAGTGCTCCCTGAAGACCACAAGTATCCCTCCTCTGGGTTTGTTGAAGACAGAAATGTATACATGGTGCTTTGCTCACCACCAAGTTTGAGGGACATCGGTGGGAGCACCGCTGATAGGAGGATGGACAAATAAAAAGGAACACCTATTTATAGACAGGAGCAGTTGGGAGCAATGAGAGTGTTGTGGAGTTACGTGTTTGTTTGAGTGTCCAAACTTCCCTCTTTAGGTGGTTATTACTTCTTTACATTCAAGAACATTACAAAACCCACTGATTTGAAAAGAACAGATGCATATTATTACAGCAATTCAGTTGTTGAGGTGATAAAAAATGAGAAGGACTTTGCTGTACCACTAAATCTATGGCTGGGCACTGCTAATATCCACCAAAAATAATTCACGGTGGCAAGATAGGTCTATTTACTACTGACTGTCTCGGGGGCACAGACAGAAATCATTTGACTCATTGTTTGTTTTTCAGATTCACTTGTTTTGGGTACCTCTCCCCACCCCTTCTGCTTGTAGTTTGTCTGTGTCCTAGGATCTCAAGTGAGTCTCCAATAAGTGAGCACGTAGTTGTTCTTGAGTTTTCATCCCTTCCTCTAACCAAGTGTCTTTTGATTGGGGCACTCAGAGTCTGTCCTTTTATTCTGACAATTGAGAGCAGTGTCCTTATTGCTCTTACAGAAAATTTTTTGTTATCAACATTCTATAATCGCGTGAAGATCATTATGATCACTAAGTACAAAAAGTCCCCCCGAAAGGCCCCATTACAGACGCTGTCCATCAGCGTAGTTGGATGCTGTTGACTCCTTCACCTTGTCTCCCACCACACACCCCGTTACAGTCGCTGTCCATATGCTTGTAGTAAGATGCTGTTGAAACACTACTTCTCTTCTCTGTGTTGTACAGCCCTCCCCATGCTCCCACCACCCCACACAGTATAAATGCTAATCCTAATGCGCCCTTTCTTTCTGCCCGCCCTTATCCCTCCCTTCCCACCCACCATGCCCAGTCCCTTTCCTTTTGGTAACTGTTAGTCCACTCTCGGCTTCTGTGATTCTGCTGCTATTTATATCCTTCAGTTTCTCTTTGTTTTTATAATCCACACATGAGTGAAATCATTTGGTACTTATCTTTCTTTGCCTGGCCTATTTCACTGAGCATAGTACCCTCTTGCTCCATCCACGTTGTTGCAAATGGTAGGATTTGTTTTCTTCTTACGGCTGCTTACTGCACTTTTTAAACTGGATTTCTGTCTTCTCTTTTGTCTGTAGTTTCGCTATGTGCTTTCACCATTGCTCTCCTGGTTATAAGCAATAGCTTTGTTTTAATCGATATGTATCTGTATCTATCTATCTGTCTGTCTGTCTGTCTGTATATCAGTCCAACCTGCTATCTTTCTTACTATCTATGTATCTCTGGATCTATCTATCTATGTATCTATCCATCTATCTATCATCTATATATCATCTATCTATCTGCCTATCTGTGTATGTATCTGTCTATCCTTCTATCTTTCTTTCTATCCATCTATCTCTCTATCTTTTTATCATCTATCTCTCATGCCTCTCTTCTATCTATGTATCTATCTATCATCTACCTTCTATCTATCTATGTATCTAACTATCTATGTATCTATCTATCTATCTATCTATCTATCTATCTATCTATCTATCTATCTATCTATCTGTCTGTCTATCTATCTATCAATCTATCTATCTATCTATCTATCTATCTATCTATCTATCTATCTATCTATCTATCCGTCTATCTATCTATCTATCTATCTATGAATGAATCACATTTTTTTCCACCTATCTATCCTTATGTACAGAACAGTTAACAAAATCGCCTATGTCACTTCATATATATGCTTCCAAAAATCTTGCAAGGTAACTAGGCCATAGGGAGAGCACTGAGTTCATTGAGAAACCTGAAGGTCGAGTCAGCCACGTGTGCTTACAAAACCAGTAAATGGTGTTGCACGGACTTGCACCCATATCTCCGTCCTCTGTCCTCTTTGAACTCCTTCTCGCTTCCTGACTGTATTTAGTCACATTCAATTACTAAGTGCTCCCTGAAGACCACAAGTATCCCTCCTCTGGGTTTGTTGAAGACAGAAATGTATACATGGTGCTTTGCTCACCACCAAGTTTGAGGGACATCGGTGGGAGCACCGCTGATAGGAGGATGGACAAATAAAAAGGAACACCTATTTATAGACAGGAGCAGTTGGGAGCAATGAGAGTGTTGTGGAGTTACGTGTTTGTTTGAGTGTCCAAACTTCCCTCTTTAGGTGGTTATTACTTCTTTACATTCAAGAACATTACAAAACCCACTGATTTGAAAAGAACAGATGCATATTATTACAGCAATTCAGTTGTTGAGGTGATAAAAAATGAGAAGGACTTTGCTGTACCACTAAATCTATGGCTGGGCACTGCTAATATCCACCAAAAATAATTCACGGTGGCAAGATAGGTCTATTTACTACTGACTGTCTCGGGGGCACAGACAGAAATCATTTGACTCATTGTTTGTTTTTCAGATTCACTTGTTTTGGGTACCTCTCCCCACCCCTTCTGCTTGTAGTTTGTCTGTGTCCTAGGATCTCAAGTGAGTCTCCAATAAGTGAGCACGTAGTTGTTCTTGAGTTTTCATCCCTTCCTCTAACCAAGTGTCTTTTGATTGGGGCACTCAGAGTCTGTCCTTTTATTCTGACAATTGAGAGCAGTGTCCTTATTGCTCTTACAGAAAATTTTTTGTTATCAACATTCTATAATCGCGTGAAGATCATTATGATCACTAAGTACAAAAAGTCCCCCCGAAAGGCCCCATTACAGACGCTGTCCATCAGCGTAGTTGGATGCTGTTGACTCCTTCACCTTGTCTCCCACCACACACCCCGTTACAGTCGCTGTCCATATGCTTGTAGTAAGATGCTGTTGAAACACTACTTCTCTTCTCTGTGTTGTACAGCCCTCCCCATGCTCCCACCACCCCACACAGTATAAATGCTAATCCTAATGCGCCCTTTCTTTCTGCCCGCCCTTATCCCTCCCTTCCCACCCACCATGCCCAGTCCCTTTCCTTTTGGTAACTGTTAGTCCACTCTCGGCTTCTGTGATTCTGCTGCTATTTATATCCTTCAGTTTCTCTTTGTTTTTATAATCCACACATGAGTGAAATCATTTGGTACTTATCTTTCTTTGCCTGGCCTATTTCACTGAGCATAGTACCCTCTTGCTCCATCCACGTTGTTGCAAATGGTAGGATTTGTTTTCTTCTTACGGCTGCTTACTGCACTTTTTAAACTGGATTTCTGTCTTCTCTTTTGTCTGTAGTTTCGCTATGTGCTTTCACCATTGCTCTCCTGGTTATAAGCAATAGCTTTGTTTTAATCGATATGTATCTGTATCTATCTATCTGTCTGTCTGTCTGTCTGTATATCAGTCCAACCTGCTATCTTTCTTACTATCTATGTATCTCTGGATCTATCTATCTATGTATCTATCCATCTATCTATCATCTATATATCATCTATCTATCTGCCTATCTGTGTATGTATCTGTCTATCCTTCTATCTTTCTTTCTATCCATCTATCTCTCTATCTTTTTATCATCTATCTCTCATGCCTCTCTTCTATCTATGTATCTATCTATCATCTACCTTCTATCTATCTATGTATCTAACTATCTATGTATCTATCTATCTATCTATCTATCTATCTATCTATCTATCTATCTATCTATCTATCTATCTATCTGTCTGTCTATCTATCTATCAATCTATCTATCTATCTATCTATCTATCTATCTATCTATCTATCTATCTATCTATCCGTCTATCTATCTATCTATCTATCTATGAATGAATCACATTTTTTTCCACCTATCTATCCTTATGTACAGAACAGTTAACAAAATCGCCTATGTCACTTCATATATATGCTTCCAAAAATCTTGCAAGGTAACTAGGCCATAGGGAGAGCACTGAGTTCATTGAGAAACCTGAAGGTCGAGTCAGCCACGTGTGCTTACAAAACCAGTAAATGGTGTTGCACGGACTTGCACCCATATCTCCGTCCTCTGTCCTCTTTGAACTCCTTCTCGCTTCCTGACTGTATTTAGTCACATTCAATTACTAAGTGCTCCCTGAAGACCACAAGTATCCCTCCTCTGGGTTTGTTGAAGACAGAAATGTATACATGGTGCTTTGCTCACCACCAAGTTTGAGGGACATCGGTGGGAGCACCGCTGATAGGAGGATGGACAAATAAAAAGGAACACCTATTTATAGACAGGAGCAGTTGGGAGCAATGAGAGTGTTGTGGAGTTACGTGTTTGTTTGAGTGTCCAAACTTCCCTCTTTAGGTGGTTATTACTTCTTTACATTCAAGAACATTACAAAACCCACTGATTTGAAAAGAACAGATGCATATTATTACAGCAATTCAGTTGTTGAGGTGATAAAAAATGAGAAGGACTTTGCTGTACCACTAAATCTATGGCTGGGCACTGCTAATATCCACCAAAAATAATTCACGGTGGCAAGATAGGTCTATTTACTACTGACTGTCTCGGGGGCACAGACAGAAATCATTTGACTCATTGTTTGTTTTTCAGATTCACTTGTTTTGGGTACCTCTCCCCACCCCTTCTGCTTGTAGTTTGTCTGTGTCCTAGGATCTCAAGTGAGTCTCCAATAAGTGAGCACGTAGTTGTTCTTGAGTTTTCATCCCTTCCTCTAACCAAGTGTCTTTTGATTGGGGCACTCAGAGTCTGTCCTTTTATTCTGACAATTGAGAGCAGTGTCCTTATTGCTCTTACAGAAAATTTTTTGTTATCAACATTCTATAATCGCGTGAAGATCATTATGATCACTAAGTACAAAAAGTCCCCCCGAAAGGCCCCATTACAGACGCTGTCCATCAGCGTAGTTGGATGCTGTTGACTCCTTCACCTTGTCTCCCACCACACACCCCGTTACAGTCGCTGTCCATATGCTTGTAGTAAGATGCTGTTGAAACACTACTTCTCTTCTCTGTGTTGTACAGCCCTCCCCATGCTCCCACCACCCCACACAGTATAAATGCTAATCCTAATGCGCCCTTTCTTTCTGCCCGCCCTTATCCCTCCCTTCCCACCCACCATGCCCAGTCCCTTTCCTTTTGGTAACTGTTAGTCCACTCTCGGCTTCTGTGATTCTGCTGCTATTTATATCCTTCAGTTTCTCTTTGTTTTTATAATCCACACATGAGTGAAATCATTTGGTACTTATCTTTCTTTGCCTGGCCTATTTCACTGAGCATAGTACCCTCTTGCTCCATCCACGTTGTTGCAAATGGTAGGATTTGTTTTCTTCTTACGGCTGCTTACTGCACTTTTTAAACTGGATTTCTGTCTTCTCTTTTGTCTGTAGTTTCGCTATGTGCTTTCACCATTGCTCTCCTGGTTATAAGCAATAGCTTTGTTTTAATCGATATGTATCTGTATCTATCTATCTGTCTGTCTGTCTGTCTGTATATCAGTCCAACCTGCTATCTTTCTTACTATCTGTGTATCTATGGATCTATCTATCTATGTATCTATCCATCTATCTATCATCTATATATCATCTATCTATCTGCCTATCTGTGTATGTATCTGTCTATCCTTCTATCTTTCTTTCTATCCATCTATCTCTCTATCTCTCTATCTTTTTATCATCTATCTCTCATGCCTCTCTTCTATCTATGTATCTATCTATCACCTACCTTCTATCTATCTATGTATCTAACTATCTATCTATCTATCTATCTATCTATCTATCTATCTATCTATCTATCTATCTATCTATCTGTCTGTCTGTCTATCTATCTATCAATCTATCTATCTATCTATCTATCTATCTATCTATCTATCTATCTATCTATCTATCCGTCTATCTATCTATCTATCTATCTATGAATGAATCACATTTTTTTCCACCTATCTATCCTTATGTACAGAACAGTTAACAAAATCGCCTATGTCACTTCATATATATGCTTCCAAAAATCTTGCAAGGTAACTAGGCCATAGGGAGAGCACTGAGTTCATTGAGAAACCTGAAGGTCGAGTCAGCCACGTGTGCTTAGAAAACCAGTAAATGGTGTTGCACGGACTTGCACCCATATCTCCGTCCTCTGTCCTCTTTGAACTCCTTCTCGCTTCCTGACTGTATTTAGTCACATTCAATTACTGAGTGCTCCCTGAAGACCACAAGTATCCCTCCTCTGGGTTTGTTGAAGACAGAAATGTATACATGGTGCTTTGCTCACCACCAAGTTTGAGGGACATCGGTGGGAGCACCGCTGATAGGAGGATGGACAAATAAAAAGGAACACCTATTTATAGACAGGAGCAGTTGGGAGCAATGAGAGTGTTGTGGAGTTACGTGTTTGTTTGAGTGTCCAAACTTCCCTCTTTAGGTGGTTATTACTTCTTTACATTCAAGAACATTACAAAACCCACTGATTTGAAAAGAACAGATGCATATTATTACAGCAATTCAGTTGTTGAGGTGATAAAAAATGAGAAGGACTTTGCTGTACCACTAAATCTATGGCTGGGCACTGCTAATATCCACCAAAAATAATTCACGGTGGCAAGATAGGTCTATTTACTACTGACTGTCTCGGGGGCACAGACAGAAATCATTTGACTCATTGTTTGTTTTTCAGATTCACTTGTTTTGGGTACCTCTCCCCACCCCTTCTGCTTGTAGTTTGTCTGTGTCCTAGGATCTCAAGTGAGTCTCCAATAAGTGAGCACGTAGTTGTTCTTGAGTTTTCATCCCTTCCTCTAACCAAGTGTCTTTTGATTGGGGCACTCAGAGTCTGTCCTTTTATTCTGACAATTGAGAGCAGTGTCCTTATTGCTCTTACAGAAAATTTTTTGTTATCAACATTCTATAATCGCGTGAAGATCATTATGATCACTAAGTACAAAAAGTCCCCCCGAAAGGCCCCATTACAGACGCTGTCCATCAGCGTAGTTGGATGCTGTTGACTCCTTCACCTTGTCTCCCACCACACACCCCGTTACAGTCGCTGTCCATATGCTTGTAGTAAGATGCTGTTGAAACACTACTTCTCTTCTCTGTGTTGTACAGCCCTCCCCATGCTCCCACCACCCCACACAGTATAAATGCTAATCCTAATGCGCCCTTTCTTTCTGCCCGCCCTTATCCCTCCCTTCCCACCCACCATGCCCAGTCCCTTTCCTTTTGGTAACTGTTAGTCCACTCTCGGCTTCTGTGATTCTGCTGCTATTTATATCCTTCAGTTTCTCTTTGTTTTTATAATCCACACATGAGTGAAATCATTTGGTACTTATCTTTCTTTGCCTGGCCTATTTCACTGAGCATAGTACCCTCTTGCTCCATCCACGTTGTTGCAAATGGTAGGATTTGTTTTCTTCTTACGGCTGCTTACTGCACTTTTTAAACTGGATTTCTGTCTTCTCTTTTGTCTGTAGTTTCGCTATGTGCTTTCACCATTGCTCTCCTGGTTATAAGCAATAGCTTTGTTTTAATCGATATGTATCTGTATCTATCTATCTGTCTGTCTGTCTGTCTGTATATCAGTCCAACCTGCTATCTTTCTTACTATCTATGTATCTCTGGATCTATCTATCTATGTATCTATCCATCTATCTATCATCTATATATCATCTATCTATCTGCCTATCTGTGTATGTATCTGTCTATCCTTCTATCTTTCTTTCTATCCATCTATCTCTCTATCTTTTTATCATCTATCTCTCATGCCTCTCTTCTATCTATGTATCTATCTATTATCTACCTTCTATCTATCTATGTATCTAACTATCTATGTATCTATCTATCTATCTATCTATCTATCTATCTATCTATCTATCTATCTATCTATCTATCTATCTGTCTGTCTATCTATCTATCAATCTATCTATCTATCTATCTATCTATCTATCTATCTATCTATCTATCTATCTATCTATCTATCTATCCGTCTATCTATCTATCTATCTATCTATGAATGAATCACATTTTTTTCCACCTATCTATCCTTATGTACAGAACAGTTAACAAAATCGCCTATGTCACTTCATATATATGCTTCCAAAAATCTTGCAAGGTAACTAGGCCATAGGGAGAGCACTGAGTTCATTGAGAAACCTGAAGGTCGAGTCAGCCACGTGTGCTTACAAAACCAGTAAATGGTGTTGCACGGACTTGCACCCATATCTCCGTCCTCTGTCCTCTTTGAACTCCTTCTCGCTTCCTGACTGTATTTAGTCACAATCAATTACTAAGTGCTCCCTGAAGACCACAAGTATCCCTCCTCTGGGTTTGTTGAAGACAGAAATGTATACATGGTGCTTTGCTCACCACCAAGTTTGAGGGACATCGGTGGGAGCACCGCTGATAGGAGGATGGACAAATAAAAAGGAACACCTATTTATAGACAGGAGCAGTTGGGAGCAATGAGAGTGTTGTGGAGTTACGTGTTTGTTTGAGTGTCCAAACTTCCCTCTTTAGGTGGTTATTACTTCTTTACATTCAAGAACATTACAAAACCCACTGATTTGAAAAGAACAGATGCATATTATTACAGCAATTCAGTTGTTGAGGTGATAAAAAATGAGAAGGACTTTGCTGTACCACTAAATCTATGGCTGGGCACTGCTAATATCCACCAAAAATAATTCACGGTGGCAAGATAGGTCTATTTACTACTGACTGTCTCGGGGGCACAGACAGAAATCATTTGACTCATTGTTTGTTTTTCAGATTCACTTGTTTTGGGTACCTCTCCCCACCCCTTCTGCTTGTAGTTTGTCTGTGTCCTAGGATCTGAAGTGAGTCTCCAATGAGTGAGCACGTAGTTGTTCTTGAGTTTTCATCCCTTCCTCTAACCAAGTGTCTTTTGATTGGAGCACTCAGAGTCTGTCCTTTTATTCTGACAATTGAGAGCAGTGTCCTTATTGCTCTTACAGAAAATTTTTTGTTATCAACATTCTATAATCGCGTGAAGATCATTATGATCACTAAGTACAAAAAGTCCCCCCGAAAGGCCCCATTACAGACGCTGTCCATCAGCGTAGTTGGATGCTGTTGACTCCTTCACCTTGTCTCCCACCACACACCCCGTTACAGTCGCTGTCCATATGCTTGTAGTAAGATGCTGTTGAAACACTACTTCTCTTCTCTGTGTTGTACAGCCCTCCCCATGCTCCCACCACCCCACACAGTATAAATGCTAATCCTAATGCGCCCTTTCTTTCTGCCCGCCCTTATCCCTCCCTTCCCACCCACCATGCCCAGTCCCTTTCCTTTTGGTAACTGTTAGTCCACTCTCGGCTTCTGTGATTCTGCTGCTATTTATATCCTTCAGTTTCTCTTTGTTTTTATAATCCACACATGAGTGAAATCATTTGGTACTTATCTTTCTTTGCCTGGCCTATTTCACTGAGCATAGTACCCTCTTGCTCCATCCACGTTGTTGCAAATGGTAGGATTTGTTTTCTTCTTACGGCTGCTTACTGCACTTTTTAAACTGGATTTCTGTCTTCTCTTTTGTCTGTAGTTTCGCTATGTGCTTTCACCATTGCTCTCCTGGTTATAAGCAATAGCTTTGTTTTAATCGATATGTATCTGTATCTATCTATCTGTCTGTCTGTCTGTCTGTATATCAGTCCAACCTGCTATCTTTCTTACTATCTATGTATCTATGGATCTATCTATCTATGTATCTATCCATCTATCTATCATCTATATATCATCTATCTATCTGCCTATCTGTGTATGTATCTGTCTATCCTTCTATCTTTCTTTCTATCCATCTATCTCTCTATCTCTCTATCTTTTTATCATCTATCTCTCATGCCTCTCTTCTATCTATGTATCTATCTATCACCTACCTTCTATCTATCTATGTATCTAACTATCTATCTATCTATCTATCTATCTATCTATCTATCTATCTATCTATCTATCTATCTATCTATCTGTCTGTCTATCTATCTATCAATCTATCTATCTATCTATCTATCTATCTATCTATCTATCTATCTATCTATCTATCCGTCTATCTATCTATCTATCTATCTATGAATGAATCACATTTTTTTCCACCTATCTATCCTTATGTACAGAACAGTTAACAAAATCGCCTATGTCACTTCATATATATGCTTCCAAAAATCTTGCAAGGTAACTAGGCCATAGGGAGAGCACTGAGTTCATTGAGAAACCTGAAGGTCGAGTCAGCCACGTGTGCTTACAAAACCAGTAAATGGTGTTGCACGGACTTGCACCCATATCTCCGTCCTCTGTCCTCTTTGAACTCCTTCTCGCTTCCTGACTGTATTTAGTCACATTCAATTACTGAGTGCTCCCTGAAGACCACAAGTATCCCTCCTCTGGGTTTGTTGAAGACAGAAATGTATACATGGTGCTTTGCTCACCACCAAGTTTGAGGGACATCGGTGGGAGCACCGCTGATAGGAGGATGGACAAATAAAAAGGAACACCTATTTATAGACAGGAGCAGTTGGGAGCAATGAGAGTGTTGTGGAGTTACGTGTTTGTTTGAGTGTCCAAACTTCCCTCTTTAGGTGGTTATTACTTCTTTACATTCAAGAACATTACAAAACCCACTGATTTGAAAAGAACAGATGCATATTATTACAGCAATTCAGTTGTTGAGGTGATAAAAAATGAGAAGGACTTTGCTGTACCACTAAATCTATGGCTGGGCACTGCTAATATCCACCAAAAATAATTCACGGTGGCAAGATAGGTCTATTTACTACTGACTGTCTCGGGGGCACAGACAGAAATCATTTGACTCATTGTTTGTTTTTCAGATTCACTTGTTTTGGGTACCTCTCCCCACCCCTTCTGCTTGTAGTTTGTCTGTGTCCTAGGATCTCAAGTGAGTCTCCAATAAGTGAGCACGTAGTTGTTCTTGAGTTTTCATCCCTTCCTCTAACCAAGTGTCTTTTGATTGGAGCACTCAGAGTCTGTCCTTTTATTCTGACAATTGAGAGCAGTGTCCTTATTGCTCTTACAGAAAATTTTTTGTTATCAACATTCTATAATCGCGTGAAGATCATTATGACCACTAAGTACAAAAAGTCCCCCCGAAAGGCCCCATTACAGACGCTGTCCATCAGCGTAGTTGGATGCTGTTGACTCCTTCACCTTGTCTCCCACCACACACCCCGTTACAGTCGCTGTCCATATGCTTGTAGTAAGATGCTGTTGAAACACTACTTCTCTTCTCTGTGTTGTACAGCCCTCCCCATGCTCCCACCACCCCACACAGTAGAAATGCTAATCCTAATGCGCCCTTTCTTTCTGCCCGCCCTTATCCCTCCCTTCCCACCCACCATGCCCAGTCCCTTTCCTTTTGGTAACTGTTAGTCCACTCTCGGCTTCTGTGATTCTGCTGCTATTTATATCCTTCAGTTTCTCTTTGTTTTTATAATCCACACATGAGTGAAATCATTTGGTACTTATCTTTCTTTGCCTGGCCTATTTCACTGAGCATAGTACCCTCTTGCTCCATCCACGTTGTTGCAAATGGTAGGATTTGTTTTCTTCTTACGGCTGCTTACTGCACTTTTTAAACTGGATTTCTGTCTTCTCTTTTGTCTGTAGTTTCGCTATGTGCTTTCACCATTGCTCTCCTGGTTATAAGCAATAGCTTTGTTTTAATCGATATGTATCTGTATCTATCTATCTGTCTGTCTGTCTGTCTGTATATCAGTCCAACCTGCTATCTTTCTTACTATCTATGTATCTCTGGATCTATCTATCTATGTATCTATCCATCTATCTATCATCTATATATCATCTATCTATCTGCCTATCTGTGTATGTATCTGTCTATCCTTCTATCTTTCTTTCTATCCATCTATCTCTCTATCTTTTTATCATCTATCTCTCATGCCTCTCTTCTATCTATGTATCTATCTATTATCTACCTTCTATCTATCTATGTATCTAACTATCTATGTATCTATCTATCTATCTATCTATCTATCTATCTATCTATCTATCTATCTATCTATCTATCTATCTGTCTGTCTATCTATCTATCAATCTATCTATCTATCTATCTATCTATCTATCTATCTATCTATCTATCTATCTATCTATCTATCTATCTATCTATCCGTCTATCTATCTATCTATCTATCTATGAATGAATCACATTTTTTTCCACCTATCTATCCTTATGTACAGAACAGTTAACAAAATTGCCTATGTCACTTCATATATATGCTTCCAAAAATCTTGCAAGGTAACTAGGCCATAGGGAGAGCACTGAGTTCATTGAGAAACCTGAAGGTCGAGTCAGCCACGTGTGCTTACAAAACCAGTAAATGGTGTTGCACGGACTTGCACCCATATCTCCGTCCTCTGTCCTCTTTGAACTCCTTCTCGCTTCCTGACTGTATTTAGTCACAATCAATTACTAAGTGCTCCCTGAAGACCACAAGTATCCCTCCTCTGGGTTTGTTGAAGACAGAAATGTATACATGGTGCTTTGCTCACCACCAAGTTTGAGGGACATCGGTGGGAGCACCGCTGATAGGAGGATGGACAAATAAAAAGGAACACCTATTTATAGACAGGAGCAGTTGGGAGCAATGAGAGTGTTGTGGAGTTACGTGTTTGTTTGAGTGTCCAAACTTCCCTCTTTAGGTGGTTATTACTTCTTTACATTCAAGAACATTACAAAACCCACTGATTTGAAAAGAACAGATGCATATTATTACAGCAATTCAGTTGTTGAGGTGATAAAAAATGAGAAGGACTTTGCTGTACCACTAAATCTATGGCTGGGCACTGCTAATATCCACCAAAAATAATTCACGGTGGCAAGATAGGTCTATTTACTACTGACTGTCTCGGGGGCACAGACAGAAATCATTTGACTCATTGTTTGTTTTTCAGATTCACTTGTTTTGGGTACCTCTCCCCACCCCTTCTGCTTGTAGTTTGTCTGTGTCCTAGGATCTGAAGTGAGTCTCCAATAAGTGAGCACGTAGTTGTTCTTGAGTTTTCATCCCTTCCTCTAACCAAGTGTCTTTTGATTGGAGCACTCAGAGTCTGTCCTTTTATTCTGACAATTGAGAGCAGTGTCCTTATTGCTCTTACAGAAAATTTTTTGTTATCAACATTCTATAATCGCGTGAAGATCATTATGATCACTAAGTACAAAAAGTCCCCCCGAAAGGCCCCATTACAGACGCTGTCCATCAGCGTAGTTGGATGCTGTTGACTCCTTCACCTTGTCTCCCACCACACACCCCGTTACAGTCGCTGTCCATATGCTTGTAGTAAGATGCTGTTGAAACACTACTTCTCTTCTCTGTGTTGTACAGCCCTCCCCATGCTCCCACCACCCCACACAGTATAAATGCTAATCCTAATGCGCCCTTTCTTTCTGCCCGCCCTTATCCCTCCCTTCCCACCCACCATGCCCAGTCCCTTTCCTTTTGGTAACTGTTAGTCCACTCTCGGCTTCTGTGATTCTGCTGCTATTTATATCCTTCAGTTTCTCTTTGTTTTTATAATCCACACATGAGTGAAATCATTTGGTACTTATCTTTCTTTGCCTGGCCTATTTCACTGAGCATAGTACCCTCTTGCTCCATCCACGTTGTTGCAAATGGTAGGATTTGTTTTCTTCTTACGGCTGCTTACTGCACTTTTTAAACTGGATTTCTGTCTTCTCTTTTGTCTGTAGTTTCGCTATGTGCTTTCACCATTGCTCTCCTGGTTATAAGCAATAGCTTTGTTTTAATCGATATGTATCTGTATCTATCTATCTGTCTGTCTGTCTGTCTGTATATCAGTCCAACCTGCTATCTTTCTTACTATCTATGTATCTCTGGATCTATCTATCTATGTATCTATCCATCTATCTATCATCTATATATCATCTATCTATCTGCCTATCTGTGTATGTATCTGTCTATCCTTCTATCTTTCTTTCTATCCATCTATCTCTCTATCTTTTTATCATCTATCTCTCATGCCTCTCTTCTATCTATGTATCTATCTATCATCTACCTTCTATCTATCTATGTATCTAACTATCTATGTATCTATCTATCTATCTATCTATCTATCTATCTATCTATCTATCTATCTGTCTATCTATCTGTCTGTCTATCTATCTATCAATCTATCTATCTATCTATCTATCTATCTATCTATCTATCTATCTATCTATCTATCTATCCGTCTATCTATCTATCTATCTATCTATGAATGAATCACATTTTTTTCCACCTATCTATCCTTATGTACAGAACAGTTAACAAAATCGCCTATGTCACTTCATATATATGCTTCCAAAAATCTTGCAAGGTAACTAGGCCATAGGGAGAGCACTGAGTTCATTGAGAAACCTGAAGGTCGAGTCAGCCACGTGTGCTTACAAAACCAGTAAATGGTGTTGCACGGACTTGCACCCATATCTCCGTCCTCTGTCCTCTTTGAACTCCTTCTCGCTTCCTGACTGTATTTAGTCACATTCAATTACTGAGTGCTCCCTGAAGACCACAAGTATCCCTCCTCTGGGTTTGTTGAAGACAGAAATGTATACATGGTGCTTTGCTCACCACCAAGTTTGAGGGACATCGGTGGGAGCACCGCTGATAGGAGGATGGACAAATAAAAAGGAACACCTATTTATAGACAGGAGCAGTTGGGAGCAATGAGAGTGTTGTGGAGTTACGTGTTTGTTTGAGTGTCCAAACTTCCCTCTTTAGGTGGTTATTACTTCTTTACATTCAAGAACATTACAAAACCCACTGATTTGAAAAGAACAGATGCATATTATTACAGCAATTCAGTTGTTGAGGTGATAAAAAATGAGAAGGACTTTGCTGTACCACTAAATCTATGGCTGGGCACTGCTAATATCCACCAAAAATAATTCACGGTGGCAAGATAGGTCTATTTACTACTGACTGTCTCGGGGGCACAGACAGAAATCATTTGACTCATTGTTTGTTTTTCAGATTCACTTGTTTTGGGTACCTCTCCCCACCCCTTCTGCTTGTAGTTTGTCTGTGTCCTAGGATCTCAAGTGAGTCTCCAATAAGTGAGCACGTAGTTGTTCTTGAGTTTTCATCCCTTCCTCTAACCAAGTGTCTTTTGATTGGGGCACTCAGAGTCTGTCCTTTTATTCTGACAATTGAGAGCAGTGTCCTTATTGCTCTTACAGAAAATTTTTTGTTATCAACATTCTATAATCGCGTGAAGATCATTATGATCACTAAGTACAAAAAGTCCCCCCGAAAGGCCCCATTACAGACGCTGTCCATCAGCGTAGTTGGATGCTGTTGACTCCTTCACCTTGTCTCCCACCACACACCCCGTTACAGTCGCTGTCCATATGCTTGTAGTAAGATGCTGTTGAAACACTACTTCTCTTCTCTGTGTTGTACAGCCCTCCCCATGCTCCCACCACCCCACACAGTAGAAATGCTAATCCTAATGCGCCCTTTCTTTCTGCCCGCCCTTATCCCTCCCTTCCCACCCACCATGCCCAGTCCCTTTCCTTTTGGTAACTGTTAGTCCACTCTCGGCTTCTGTGATTCTGCTGCTATTTATATCCTTCAGTTTCTCTTTGTTTTTATAATCCACACATGAGTGAAATCATTTGGTACTTATCTTTCTTTGCCTGGCCTATTTCACTGAGCATAGTACCCTCTTGCTCCATCCACGTTGTTGCAAATGGTAGGATTTGTTTTCTTCTTACGGCTGCTTACTGCACTTTTTAAACTGGATTTCTGTCTTCTCTTTTGTCTGTAGTTTCGCTATGTGCTTTCACCATTGCTCTCCTGGTTATAAGCAATAGCTTTGTTTTAATCGATATGTATCTGTATCTATCTATCTGTCTGTCTGTCTGTCTGTATATCAGTCCAACCTGCTATCTTTCTTACTATCTATGTATCTCTGGATCTATCTATCTATGTATCTATCCATCTATCTATCATCTATATATCATCTATCTATCTGCCTATCTGTGTATGTATCTGTCTATCCTTCTATCTTTCTTTCTATCCATCTATCTCTCTATCTTTTTATCATCTATCTCTCATGCCTCTCTTCTATCTATGTATCTATCTATCATCTACCTTCTATCTATCTATGTATCTAACTATCTATGTATCTATCTATCTATCTATCTATCTATCTATCTATCTATCTATCTATCTATCTATCTGTCTTTCTATCTATCTATCAATCTATCTATCTATCTATCTATCTATCTATCTATCTATCTATCTATCTATCCGTCTATCTATCTATCTATCTATCTATGAATGAATCACATTTTTTTCCACCTATCTATCCTTATGTACAGAACAGTTAACAAAATCGCCTATGTCACTTCATATATATGCTTCCAAAAATCTTGCAAGGTAACTAGGCCATAGGGAGAGCACTGAGTTCATTGAGAAACCTGAAGGTCGAGTCAGCCACGTGTGCTTACAAAACCAGTAAATGGTGTTGCACGGACTTGCACCCATATCTCCGTCCTCTGTCCTCTTTGAACTCCTTCTCGCTTCCTGACTGTATTTAGTCACATTCAATTACTAAGTGCTCCCTGAAGACCACAAGTATCCCTCCTCTGGGTTTGTTGAAGACAGAAATGTATACATGGTGCTTTGCTCACCACCAAGTTTGAGGGACATCGGTGGGAGCACCGCTGATAGGAGGATGGACAAATAAAAAGGAACACCTATTTATAGACAGGAGCAGTTGGGAGCAATGAGAGTGTTGTGGAGTTACGTGTTTGTTTGAGTGTCCAAACTTCCCTCTTTAGGTGGTTATTACTTCTTTACATTCAAGAACATTACAAAACCCACTGATTTGAAAAGAACAGATGCATATTATTACAGCAATTCAGTTGTTGAGGTGATAAAAAATGAGAAGGACTTTGCTGTACCACTAAATCTATGGCTGGGCACTGCTAATATCCACCAAAAATAATTCACGGTGGCAAGATAGGTCTATTTACTACTGACTGTCTCGGGGGCACAGACAGAAATCATTTGACTCATTGTTTGTTTTTCAGATTCACTTGTTTTGGGTACCTCTCCCCACCCCTTCTGCTTGTAGTTTGTCTGTGTCCTAGGATCTCAAGTGAGTCTCCAATAAGTGAGCACGTAGTTGTTCTTGAGTTTTCATCCCTTCCTCTAACCAAGTGTCTTTTGATTGGGGCACTCAGAGTCTGTCCTTTTATTCTGACAATTGAGAGCAGTGTCCTTATTGCTCTTACAGAAAATTTTTTGTTATCAACATTCTATAATCGCGTGAAGATCATTATGATCACTAAGTACAAAAAGTCCCCCCGAAAGGCCCCATTACAGACGCTGTCCATCAGCGTAGTTGGATGCTGTTGACTCCTTCACCTTGTCTCCCACCACACACCCCGTTACAGTCGCTGTCCATATGCTTGTAGTAAGATGCTGTTGAAACACTACTTCTCTTCTCTGTGTTGTACAGCCCTCCCCATGCTCCCACCACCCCACACAGTATAAATGCTAATCCTAATGCGCCCTTTCTTTCTGCCCGCCCTTATCCCTCCCTTCCCACCCACCATGCCCAGTCCCTTTCCTTTTGGTAACTGTTAGTCCACTCTCGGCTTCTGTGATTCTGCTGCTATTTATATCCTTCAGTTTCTCTTTGTTTTTATAATCCACACATGAGTGAAATCATTTGGTACTTATCTTTCTTTGCCTGGCCTATTTCACTGAGCATAGTACCCTCTTGCTCCATCCACGTTGTTGCAAATGGTAGGATTTGTTTTCTTCTTACGGCTGCTTACTGCACTTTTTAAACTGGATTTCTGTCTTCTCTTTTGTCTGTAGTTTCGCTATGTGCTTTCACCATTGCTCTCCTGGTTATAAGCAATAGCTTTGTTTTAATCGATATGTATCTGTATCTATCTATCTGTCTGTCTGTCTGTCTGTATATCAGTCCAACCTGCTATCTTTCTTACTATCTATGTATCTATGGATCTATCTATCTATGTATCTATCCATCTATCTATCATCTATATATCATCTATCTATCTGCCTATCTGTGTATGTATCTGTCTATCCTTCTATCTTTCTTTCTATCCATCTATCTCTCTATCTCTCTATCTTTTTATCATCTATCTCTCATGCCTCTCTTCTATCTATGTATCTATCTATCACCTACCTTCTATCTATCTATGTATCTAACTATCTATCTATCTATCTATCTATCTATCTATCTATCTATCTATCTATCTATCTATCTATCTATCTGTCTGTCTGTCTATCTATCTATCAATCTATCTATCTATCTATCTATCTATCTATCTATCTATCTATCTATCTATCCGTCTATCTATCTATCTATCTATCTATGAATGAATCACATTTTTTTCCACCTATCTATCCTTATGTACAGAACAGTTAACAAAATCGCCTATGTCACTTCATATATATGCTTCCAAAAATCTTGCAAGGTAACTAGGCCATAGGGAGAGCACTGAGTTCATTGAGAAACCTGAAGGTCGAGTCAGCCACGTGTGCTTACAAAACCAGTAAATGGTGTTGCACGGACTTGCACCCATATCTCCGTCCTCTGTCCTCTTTGAACTCCTTCTCGCTTCCTGACTGTATTTAGTCACATTCAATTACTGAGTGCTCCCTGAAGACCACAAGTATCCCTCCTCTGGGTTTGTTGAAGACAGAAATGTATACATGGTGCTTTGCTCACCACCAAGTTTGAGGGACATCGGTGGGAGCACCGCTGATAGGAGGATGGACAAATAAAAAGGAACACCTATTTATAGACAGGAGCAGTTGGGAGCAATGAGAGTGTTGTGGAGTTACGTGTTTGTTTGAGTGTCCAAACTTCCCTCTTTAGGTGGTTATTACTTCTTTACATTCAAGAACATTACAAAACCCACTGATTTGAAAAGAACAGATGCATATTATTACAGCAATTCAGTTGTTGAGGTGATAAAAAATGAGAAGGACTTTGCTGTACCACTAAATCTATGGCTGGGCACTGCTAATATCCACCAAAAATAATTCACGGTGGCAAGATAGGTCTATTTACTACTGACTGTCTCGGGGGCACAGACAGAAATCATTTGACTCATTGTTTGTTTTTCAGATTCACTTGTTTTGGGTACCTCTCCCCACCCCTTCTGCTTGTAGTTTGTCTGTGTCCTAGGATCTCAAGTGAGTCTCCAATAAGTGAGCACGTAGTTGTTCTTGAGTTTTCATCCCTTCCTCTAACCAAGTGTCTTTTGATTGGGGCACTCAGAGTCTGTCCTTTTATTCTGACAATTGAGAGCAGTGTCCTTATTGCTCTTACAGAAAATTTTTTGTTATCAACATTCTATAATCGCGTGAAGATCATTATGATCACTAAGTACAAAAAGTCCCCCCGAAAGGCCCCATTACAGACGCTGTCCATCAGCGTAGTTGGATGCTGTTGACTCCTTCACCTTGTCTCCCACCACACACCCCGTTACAGTCGCTGTCCATATGCTTGTAGTAAGATGCTGTTGAAACACTACTTCTCTTCTCTGTGTTGTACAGCCCTCCCCATGCTCCCACCACCCCACACAGTATAAATGCTAATCCTAATGCGCCCTTTCTTTCTGCCCGCCCTTATCCCTCCCTTCCCACCCACCATGCCCAGTCCCTTTCCTTTTGGTAACTGTTAGTCCACTCTCGGCTTCTGTGATTCTGCTGCTATTTATATCCTTCAGTTTCTCTTTGTTTTTATAATCCACACATGAGTGAAATCATTTGGTACTTATCTTTCTTTGCCTGGCCTATTTCACTGAGCATAGTACCCTCTTGCTCCATCCACGTTGTTGCAAATGGTAGGATTTGTTTTCTTCTTACGGCTGCTTACTGCACTTTTTAAACTGGATTTCTGTCTTCTCTTTTGTCTGTAGTTTCGCTATGTGCTTTCACCATTGCTCTCCTGGTTATAAGCAATAGCTTTGTTTTAATCGATATGTATCTGTATCTATTTATCTGTCTGTCTGTCTGTCTGTATATCAGTCCAACCTGCTATCTTTCTTACTATCTATGTATCTCTGGATCTATCTATCTATGTATCTATCCATCTATCTATCATCTATATATCATCTATCTATCTGCCTATCTGTGTATGTATCTGTCTATCCTTCTATCTTTCTTTCTATCCATCTATCTCTCTATCTTTTTATCATCTATCTCTCATGCCTCTCTTCTATCTATGTATCTATCTATTATCTACCTTCTATCTATCTATGTATCTAACTATCTATGTATCTATCTATCTATCTATCTATCTATCTATCTATCTATCTATCTATCTATCTATCTATCTATCTATCTATCTATCTATCTATCTATCTATCTGTCTGTCTATCTATCTATCAATCTATCTATCTATCTATCTATCTATCTATCTATCTATCTATCTATCTATCTATCTATCTATCTATCTATCTATCCGTCTATCTATCTATCTATCTATCTATGAATGAATCACATTTTTTTCCACCTATCTATCCTTATGTACAGAACAGTTAACAAAATCGCCTATGTCACTTCATATATATGCTTCCAAAAATCTTGCAAGGTAACTAGGCCATAGGGAGAGCACTGAGTTCATTGAGAAACCTGAAGGTCGAGTCAGCCACGTGTGCTTACAAAACCAGTAAATGGTGTTGCACGGACTTGCACCCATATCTCCGTCCTCTGTCCTCTTTGAACTCCTTCTCGCTTCCTGACTGTATTTAGTCACATTCAATTACTAAGTGCTCCCTGAAGAAAACAAGTATCCCTCCTCTGGGTTTGTTGAAGACAGAAATGTATACATGGTGCTTTGCTCACCACCAAGTTTGAGGGACATCGGTGGGAGCACCGCTGATAGGAGGATGGACAAATAAAAAGGAACACCTATTTATAGACAGGAGCAGTTGGGAGCAATGAGAGTGTTGTGGAGTTACGTGTTTGTTTGAGTGTCCAAACTTCCCTCTTTAGGTGGTTATTACTTCTTTACATTCAAGAACATTACAAAACCCACTGATTTGAAAAGAACAGATGCATATTATTACAGCAATTCAGTTGTTGAGGTGATAAAAAATGAGAAGGACTTTGCTGTACCACTAAATCTATGGCTGGGCACTGCTAATATCCACCAAAAATAATTCACGGTGGCAAGATAGGTCTATTTACTACTGACTGTCTCGGGGGCACAGACAGAAATCATTTGACTCATTGTTTGTTTTTCAGATTCACTTGTTTTGGGTACCTCTCCCCACCCCTTCTGCTTGTAGTTTGTCTGTGTCCTAGGATCTGAAGTGAGTCTCCAATAAGTGAGCACGTAGTTGTTCTTGAGTTTTCATCCCTTCCTCTAACCAAGTGTCTTTTGATTGGAGCACTCAGAGTCTGTCCTTTTATTCTGACAATTGAGAGCAGTGTCCTTATTGCTCTTACAGAAAATTTTTTGTTATCAACATTCTATAATCGCGTGAAGATCATTATGATCACTAAGTACAAAAAGTCCCCCCGAAAGGCCCCATTACAGACGCTGTCCATCAGCGTAGTTGGATGCTGTTGACTCCTTCACCTTGTCTCCCACCACACACCCCGTTACAGTCGCTGTCCATATGCTTGTAGTAAGATGCTGTTGAAACACTACTTCTCTTCTCTGTGTTGTACAGCCCTCCCCATGCTCCCACCACCCCACACAGTATAAATGCTAATCCTAATGCGCCCTTTCTTTCTGCCCGCCCTTATCCCTCCCTTCCCACCCACCATGCCCAGTCCCTTTCCTTTTGGTAACTGTTAGTCCACTCTCGGCTTCTGTGATTCTGCTGCTATTTATATCCTTCAGTTTCTCTTTGTTTTTATAATCCACACATGAGTGAAATCATTTGGTACTTATCTTTCTTTGCCTGGCCTATTTCACTGAGCATAGTACCCTCTTGCTCCATCCACGTTGTTGCAAATGGTAGGATTTGTTTTCTTCTTACGGCTGCTTACTGCACTTTTTAAACTGGATTTCTGTCTTCTCTTTTGTCTGTAGTTTCGCTATGTGCTTTCACCATTGCTCTCCTGGTTATAAGCAATAGCTTTGTTTTAATCGATATGTATCTGTATCTATCTATCTGTCTGTCTGTCTGTCTGTATATCAGTCCAACCTGCTATCTTTCTTACTATCTATGTATCTATGGATCTATCTATCTATGTATCTATCCATCTATCTATCATCTATATATCATCTATCTATCTGCCTATCTGTGTATGTATCTGTCTATCCTTCTATCTTTCTTTCTATCCATCTATCTCTCTATCTCTCTATCTTTTTATCATCTATCTCTCATGCCTCTCTTCTATCTATGTATCTATCTATCACCTACCTTCTATCTATCTATGTATCTAACTATCTATCTATCTATCTATCTATCTATCTATCTATCTATCTATCTATCTATCTATCTATCTATCTATCTGTCTGTCTATCTATCTATCAATCTATCTATCTATCTATCTATCTATCTATCTATCTATCTATCTATCTATCTATCCGTCTATCTATCTATCTATCTATCTATGAATGAATCACATTTTTTTCCACCTATCTATCCTTATGTACAGAACAGTTAACAAAATCGCCTATGTCACTTCATATATATGCTTCCAAAAATCTTGCAAGGTAACTAGGCCATAGGGAGAGCACTGAGTTCATTGAGAAACCTGAAGGTCGAGTCAGCCACGTGTGCTTACAAAACCAGTAAATGGTGTTGCACGGACTTGCACCCATATCTCCGTCCTCTGTCCTCTTTGAACTCCTTCTCGCTTCCTGACTGTATTTAGTCACATTCAATTACTAAGTGCTCCCTGAAGACCACAAGTATCCCTCCTCTGGGTTTGTTGAAGACAGAAATGTATACATGGTGCTTTGCTCACCACCAAGTTTGAGGGACATCGGTGGGAGCACCGCTGATAGGAGGATGGACAAATAAAAAGGAACACCTATTTATAGATAGGAGCAGTTGGGAGCAATGAGAGTGTTGTGGAGTTACGTGTTTGTTTGAGTGTCCAAACTTCCCTCTTTAGGTGGTTATTACTTCTTTACATTCAAGAACATTACAAAACCCACTGATTTGAAAAGACCAGATGCATATTATTACAGCAATTCAGTTGTTGAGGTGATAAAAAATGAGAAGGACTTTGCTGTACCACTAAATCTATGGCTGGGCACTGCTAATATCCACCAAAAATAATTCACGGTGGCAAGATAGGTCTATTTACTACTGACTGTCTCGGGGGCACAGACAGAAATCATTTGACTCATTGTTTGTTTTTCAGATTCACTTGTTTTGGGTACCTCTCCCCACCCCTTCTGCTTGTAGTTTGTCTGTGTCCTAGGATCTCAAGTGAGTCTCCAATAAGTGAGCACGTAGTTGTTCTTGAGTTTTCATCCCTTCCTCTAACCAAGTGTCTTTTGATTGGAGCACTCAGAGTCTGTCCTTTTATTCTGACAATTGAGAGCAGTGTCCTTATTGCTCTTACAGAAAATTTTTTGTTATCAACATTCTATAATCGCGTGAAGATCATTATGACCACTAAGTACAAAAAGTCCCCCCGAAAGGCCCCATTACAGACGCTGTCCATCAGCGTAGTTGGATGCTGTTGACTCCTTCACCTTGTCTCCCACCACACACCCCGTTACAGTCGCTGTCCATATGCTTGTAGTAAGATGCTGTTGAAACACTACTTCTCTTCTCTGTGTTGTACAGCCCTCCCCATGCTCCCACCACCCCACACAGTATAAATGCTAATCCTAATGCGCCCTTTCTTTCTGCCCGCCCTTATCCCTCCCTTCCCACCCACCATGCCCAGTCCCTTTCCTTTTGGTAACTGTTAGTCCACTCTCGGCTTCTGTGATTCTGCTGCTATTTATATCCTTCAGTTTCTCTTTGTTTTTATAATCCACACATGAGTGAAATCATTTGGTACTTATCTTTCTTTGCCTGGCCTATTTCACTGAGCATAGTACCCTCTTGCTCCATCCACGTTGTTGCAAAAGGTAGGATTTGTTTTCTTCTTATGGCTGCTTACTGCACTTTTTAAACTGGATTTCTGTCTTCTCTTTTGTCTGTAGTTTCGCTATGTGCTTTCACCATTGCTCTCCTGGTTATGAGCAATAGCTTTGTTTTAATCGATATGTATCTGTATCTATCAATCTGTCTGTCGGTCTGACTGTATATCAGTCCAACCTGCTATCTTTCTTACTATCTATGTATCTATGTATCTATCTATCTATGTATCTATCCATCTATCTATCATCTATATATTATCTATCTATCTGCCTATCTGTGTATGTATCTGTCTATCCTTCTATCTTTCTTTCGATCCATCTATCTCTCTATCTCTCTATCTTTTTATCATCTATCTCTCATGCCTCTCTTCTATCTATGTATCTATCTATCATCTACCTTCTATCTACCTATGTATCTAACTATCTATCTATCTATCTATCTATCTATCTATCTGTCTATCTATCAATCTATCTATCTATCTATCTATCTATCTATCTATCTATCTATCTATCTATCTATCTATCTATCTATCTATCCGTCTATCTATCTATCTATCTATCTATGAATGAATCACATTTTTTTCCACCTATCTATCCTTATGTACAGAACAGTTAACAAAATCGCCTATGTCACTTTATATATATGCTTCCAAAAATCTTGCAAGGTAAGTAGGCCATAGGGAGAGCATTGAGTTCATTGAGAAACCTGAAGGTCGAGTCAGCCACGTGTGCTTACAAAACCAGTAAATGGTGTTGCACGGACTTGCACCCATATCTCTGTCCTCTGTCCTCTTTGAACTCCTTCTCGCTTCCTGACTGTATTTAGCCACATTCAATTACTAAGTGCTCCCTGAAGACCACAAGTATCCCTCGTCTGGGTTTGTTGAAGACAGAAATGTATACATGGTGCTTTGCTCACCACCAAGTTTGAGGGACATCGGTGGGAGCACCGCTGATAGGAGGATGGACAAATAAAAAGGAACACCTATTTATAGACAGGAGCAGTTGGGAGCAATGAGAGTGTTGTGGAGTTACGTGTTTGTTTGAGTGTCCAAACTTCCCTCTTTAGGTGGTTATTACTTCTTTACATTCAAGAACATTACAAAACCCACTGATTTGAAATAACAGATGCATATTATTACAGCAATTCAGTTGTTGAGGTGATAAAAAATGAGAAGGACTTTGCTGTACCACTAAATCTATGGCTGGGCACTGCTAATATCAAACAAAAAGAATTCACGGTGGCAAGATAGGTCTATTTACTACTGACTGTCTCGGGGGCACAGACAGAAATCATTTGAATCATTGTTTGTTTTTCAGATTCACTTGTTTTGGGTACCTCTCCCCACCCCTTCTGCTTGTAGTTTGTCTGTGTCCTAGGATCTCAAGTGAGTCTCCAATAAGTGAGCACGTAGTTGTTCTTGAGTTTTCATCCCTTCCTCTAACCAAGTGTCTTTTGATTGGAGCACTCAGAGTCTGTCCTTTTATTCTGACAATTGAGAGCAGTGTCCTTATTGCTCTTACATTAAATTTTTGTTATCATCATTCTATAATCGCGTGAAGATCATTATGATCACTGAGTACACCAAGACCCACGAAAGGCCCCATTACAGACGCTGTCGATCAGCGTAGTTGGATGCTGTTGACTTCTTCACCTTGTCTCCCACCACACACCCCGTTACAGTCGCTGTCCATATGCTTGTAGTAAGATGCTGTTGAAACACTACTTCTCTTCTCTGTGTTGTACAGCCCTCCCCATGCTCCCACCACCCCACACAGTATAAATGCTAATCCTAATGCGCCCTTTCTTTCTGCCCGCCCTTATCCCTCCCTTCCCACCCACCATGCCCAGTCCCTTTCCTTTTGGTAACTGTTAGTCCACTCTAGGCTTCTGTGATTCTGCTGCTATTTATATCCTTCAGTTTCTCTTTGTTTTTATAATCCACACATGAGTGAAATCATTTGGTACTTATCTTTCTTTGCCTGGCCTATTTCACTGAGCATAGTACCCTCTTGCTCCATCCACGTTGTTGCAAATGGTAGGATTTGTTTTCTTCTTACGGCTGCTTACTGCACTTTTTAAACTGGATTTCTGTCTTCTCTTTTGTCTGTAGTTTTGCTATGTGCTTTCACCATTGCTCTCCTTGTTATGAGCAATAGCTTTGTTTTAATCGATATGTATCTGTATCTATCTATCTGTCTGTCTGTCTGTCTGTATATCAGTCCAACCTGCTATCTTTCTTAATATGTATCTATGGATCTATCTATCTATGTATCTATCCATCTATCTGTCATCTATATATCATCTATCTATCTGCCTGTCTGTGTATGTATCTGTCTATCCTTCTATCTTTCTTTCTATCCATCTATCTCTCTATCTCTCTATCTTTTTATCATCGATCACTCATGCCTCTCTTCTATCTATGTATCTATCTATCATCTACCTTCTATCTATGTATCTAACTATCTATCTATCTATCTATCTATCTATTTTTCTATCTATCTATCTATCTATCTATCTGTCTGTCTGTCTGTCTGTCTATCTATCTATCAATCTATCTATCTATCTATCTATCTATCTATCTATCTATCTATCTATCTATCTATCTATCTATCCGTCTATCTATCTATCTATCTATCTATGAATGAATCACATTTTTTTCCACCTATCTATCCTTATGTACAGAACAGTTAACAAAATCGCCTATGTCACTTTATATATATGCTTCCAAAAATCTTGCAAGGTAACTAGGCCATAGGGAGAGCACTGAGTTCATTGAGAAACCTGAAGGTCGAGTCAGCCACGTGTGCTTACAAAACCAGTAAATGGTGTTGCACGGACTTGCACCCATATCTCCGTCCTCTGTCCTCTTTGAACTCCTTCTCGCTTCCTGACTGTATTTAGTCACATTCAATTACTAAGTGCTCCCTGAAGACCACAAGTATCCCTCCTCTGGGTTTGTTGAAGACAGAAATGTATACATGGTGCTTTGCTCACCACCAAGTTTGAGGGACATCGGTGGGAGCACCGCTGATAGGAGGATGGACAAATAAAAAGGAACACCTATTTATAGACAGGAGCAGTTGGGAGCAATGAGAGTGTTGTGGAGTTACGTGTTTGTTTGAGTGTCCAAACTTCCCTCTTTAGGTGGTTATTACTTCTTTACATTCAAGAACATTACAAAACCCACTGATTTGAAAAGAACAGATGCATATTATTACAGCAATTCAGTTGTTGAGGTGATAAAAAATGAGAAGGACTTTGCTGTACCACTAAATCTATGGCTGGGCACTGCTAATATCAAACAAAAAGAATTCACGGTGGCAAGATAGGTCTATTTACTACTGACAGTCTCGGGGGCACAGACAGAAATCATTTGACTCATTGTTTGTTTTTCAGATTCACTTGTTTTGGGTACCTCTCCCCACCCCTTCTGCTTGTAGTTTGTCTGTGTCCTAGGATCTCAAGTGAGTCTCCAATAAGTGAGCACGTAATTGTTCTTGAGTTTTCATCCCTTCCTCTAACCAAGTGTCTTTTGATTGGAGCACTCAGAGTCTGTCCTTTTATTCTGACAATTTAGAGCAGTGTCCTTATTGCTCTTACATTAAATTTTTTGTTATCATTATTCTATAATCGTGTGAAGATCATTATGATCACTGAGTACACCAAGACCCCCGAAAGGCCCCATTACAGACGCTGTCCATCAGCGTAGTTGGATGCTGTTGACTCCTTCACCATGTCTCCCACCACACACCCCGTTACAGTCGCTGTCCATATGCTTGTAGTAAGATGCTGTTGAAACACTACTTCTCTTCTCTGTGTTGTACAGCCCTCCCCATGCTCCCACCACCCCACACAGTATAAATGCTAATCCTAACGCGCCCTTTCTTTCTGCCCGCCCTTATCCCTCCCTTCCCACCCACCATGCCCAGTCCCTTTCCTTTTGGTAACTGTTAGTCCACTCTCGGCTTCTGTGATTCTGCTGCTATTTATATCCTTCAGTTTCTCTTTGTTTTTATATTCCACACATGAGTGAAATCATTTGGTACTTATCTTTCTTTGCCTGGCCTATTTCACTGAGCATAGTACCCTCTTGCTCCATCCACGTTGTTGCAAAATGTAGGATTTGTTTTCTTCTTACGGCTGCTTACTGTACTTTTTAAATTGGATTTCTGTCTTCTCTTTTGTCTGTAGTTTCGCTATGTGCTTTCACCATTGCTGTCCAGGTTATGAGCAACAGCTTTGTTTTAATCGATATGTATCTGTATCTATCTATCTGTCTGTCTGTCTGTCTGTATATCAGTCCAACCTGCTATCTTTCTTACTATCTATGTATCTATGTATCTATCTATCTATGTATCTATCCATCTATCTATCATCTATATATGATCTATCTATCTGCCTATCTGTGTATGTATCTGTCTATACTTCTATCTTTCTTTCTATCCATCTATCTCTCTATCTCTCTATCTTTTTATCATCTATCTCTCATGCCTCTCTTCTATCTATGTATCTATCATCTACCTTCTATCTATCTATGTATCTAACTAACTATCTATCTATCTATCTATCTATCTATCTGTCTGTCTGTCTGTCTGTCTGTCTATCTATCTATCAATCTATCTATCTATCTATCTATCTATCTATCTATCTATCTATCTATCTATCCGTCTATCTATCTATCTATCTATGAATGAATCACGTTTTTTTCCACCTATCTATCCTTATGTACAGAACAGTTAACAAAATCGCCTATGTCACTTTATATATATGCTTCCAAAAATCTTGCAAGGTAACTAGGCCATAGGGAGAGCACTGAGTTCATTGAGAAACCTGAAGGTCGAGTCAGCCACGTGTGCTTACAAAACCAGTAAATGGTGTTGCACGGACTTGCACCCATATCTCCGTCCTCTGTCCTCTTTGAACTCCTTCTCGCTTCCTGACTGTATTTAGCCACATTCAATTACTAAGTGCTCCCTGAAGACCACAAGTATCCCTCCTCTGGGTTTGTTGAAGACAGAAATGTATACATGGTGCTTTGCTCACCACCAAGTTTGAGGGACATCGGTGGGAGCACCGCTGATAGGAGGATGGACAAATAAAAAGGAACACCTATTTATAGACAGGAGCAGTTGGGAGCAATGAGAGTGTTGTGGAGTTACGTGTTTGTTTGAGTGTCCAAACTTCCCTCTTTAGGTGGTTATTACTTCTTTACATTCAAGAACATTACAAAACCCACTGATTTGAAAAGACCAGATGCATATTATTACAGCAATTCAGTTGTTGAGGTGATAAAAAATGAGAAGGACTTTGCTGTACCACTAAATCTATGGCTGGGCACTGCTAATATCAATCAAAAAGAATTCACGGTGGCAAGATAGGTCTATTTACTACTGACTGTCTCGGGGGCACAGACAGAAATCATTTGACTCATTGTTTGTTTTTCAGATTCACTTGTTTTGGGTACCTCTCCCCACCCCTTCTGCTTGTAGTTTGTCTGTGTCCTAGGATCTCAAGTGAGTCTCCAATAAGTGAGCACGTACTTGTTCTTGAGTTTTCATCCCTTCCTCTAACCAAGTGTCTTTTGATTGGAGCACTCAGAGTCTGTCCTTTTATTCTGACAATTTAGAGCAGTGTCCTTATTGCTCTTACATTAAATTTTTTGTTTTCATTATTCTATAATCGCGTGAAGATCATTATGATCACTGAGTACACCAAGACCCCCGAAAGGCCCCATTACAGACGCTGTCCATCAGCGTAGTTGGATGCTGTTGACTCCTTCACCATGTCTCCCACCACACACCCCGTTACAGTCGCTGTCCATATGCTTGTAGTAAGATGCTGTTGAAACACTACTTCTCTTCTCTGTGTTGTACAGCCCTCCCCATGCTCCCACCACCCCACACAGTATAAATGCTAATCCTAATGCGCCCTTTCTTTCTGCCCGCCCTTATCCCTCCCTTCCCACCCACCATGCCCAGTCCCTTTCCTTTTGGTAACTGTTAGTCCACTCTCGGCTTCTGTGATTCTGCTGCTATTTATATCCTTCAGTTTCTCTTTGTTTTTATAATCCACACATGAGTGAAATCATTTGGTACTTATCTTTCTTTGCCTGCCCTATTTCACTGAGCATAGTACCCTCTTGCTCCATCCACGTTGTTGCAAATGGTAGGATTTGTTTTCTTCTTACGGCTGCTTACTGCACTTTTTAAACTGGATTTCTGTCTTCTCTTTTGTCTGTAGTTTCGCTATGTGCTTTCACCATTGCTCTCCTGGTTATAAGCAATAGCTTTGTTTTAATCGATATGTATCTGTATCTATCTATCTGTCTGTCTGTCTGTCTGTATATCAGTCCAACCTGCTATCTTTCTTACTATCTATGTATCTATGTATCTATCTATCTATGTATCTATCCATCTATCTATCATCTATATATCATCTATCTATCTGCCTATCTGTGTATGTATCTGTCTATACTTCTATCTTTCTTTCTATCCATCTATCTCTCTATCTCTCTATCTTTTTATCATCTATCTCTCATGCCTCTCTTCTATCTATGTATCTATCTATCATCTACCTTCTATCTATCTATGTATCTAACTATCTATCTATCTATCTATCTATCTATCTATCTATCTATCTATCTATCTATCTATCTATCTATCTATCTATCTGTCTGTCTGTCTATCTATCTATCAATCTATCTATCTATCTATCCATCTATCTATTTATCTATCTATCTATCTATCTATCTATCTATCTATCTATCTATCTATCTATCTATCCGTCTATCTATCTATCTATCTATCTATGAATGAATCACATTTTTTTCCACCTATCTATCCTTATGTACAGAACAGTTAACAAAATCGCCTATGTCACTTCATATATATGCTTCCAAAAATCTTGCAAGGTAACTAGGCCATAGGGAGAGCACTGAGTTCATTGAGAAACCTGAAGGTCGAGTCAGCCACGTGTGCTTACAAAACCAGTAAATGGTGTTGCACGGACTTGCACCCATATCTCCGTCCTCTGTCCTCTTTGAACTCCTTCTCGCTTCCTGACTGTATTTAGTCACATTCAATTACTAAGTGCTCCCTGAAGACCACAAGTATCCCTCCTCTGGGTTTGTTGAAGACAGAAATGTATACATGGTGCTTTGCTCACCACCAAGTTTGAG